>NW_012117755.1:1360609-1379009 GCF_000951035.1 Colobus angolensis palliatus | reverse complement strand
CTTCTCCAGCTTAGTATTCTTAGCGACTAAGAGATTGTCTGCCTATAAAAGGTGTTTGATAAATGTTTGGAAGAGATGGACTTGAATGGCCTGTTGTACTCTTGTTGGCATGAAAATCCCCTTTGTTCTCTAGGCTATAGTTGATATCAATTCCAACCCTAACACATCCCTAGCCAAGGGAAATTAGTCTCTTCTTCCTTCTGTTTCCATAGCAAATCATGCATACCCCCATGGTAGTACACATTACATAGTCTCGTAATTGCTCTTGAAATACCTATTTTTCCCATATATATGCCATCTCTTAACCACAGTGCCAGGTATATGCAGAATCTCAAAACTGAGTTAAAAAGACTAAGATTTCTGGGCCAGGCACGGTGGCTCATGCCTGTAATCCCAGCACTTTGGAAGGCCAAGGCGGGCGTTTCACCTGAGGTCGGGAGTTGGAGACCAGACTGACCAACATGGAGAAACCTCATCTCTACTAAAAATACAAAATTAGCCGGGTGTGGTGCCACATGACTGTAATCCCAGCTACTCGGGAGGCTGAGGCAGAGTCACTTGAACCCGGAAGGCAGAGGTTTTGGTAAGCCGATACCGCACCATTGCACTCCAGCCTGGGCAACAAGAGCAGAACTCTGTCTCAAAAAGAAAAAAAAAAAAAAACTAAGATTTCTTTCAAACCTGTAATCTGATGATTATATGCAATTATTTTTAAAAAGCTAAAAATCTTAGATTGAGTTACTTATGGATACAGACGGGCATGAAGCAGAAACCATGAAGGCAATTGGCAAAACATACTAGAATAAGTACAGCTAGGAATGGTAGATGCCAGTGTCAGTCTACATCTTTGAACTGTATGAAAGAGCCTATTGGACACTAAGTATTTATCAAATTCTTTCTCTTTGAATTTAATTCTAAGAACAATTGAAACAAAAGGAATTTTAGCTAACCTGCTTTACCTTGGCTATAGAATATTTAAAATCTAACATTCCAAATAGTTCTTAAGGTATTCTGAACTGGTTTCTTTCTGTAAAGACAATTATCATTTCTGACTCTATTTATGAATAATTGTATACTTAAGCAATGTTAGGACAATATTATCTTTAAAATGATTTGATGTTCAAGATTTGTACTATTAATCTTGGAAAAGTAAAAAGTATCTATCAGAGGAAATCTAACACTCTCAGAAATAAGTTATATCTCAGAAATATACAATGGCAGTTCTATAGCATCCAGATATTCAATAGTAGGCAGCAATTATTACTTGTTAGGCCATAAATCACATCTTTGGAAAATTCAAGAGGGCAAACTAATTTTGCCAATGTGAAGGAACTGTAAGAAAAATTATGCTTGAATGGAAATATATTTTCATTGCCTTGCCTTAAGTATTGCTTTTTAATCCTTGAAATACAGTGCAAATATTTAATAATTGTTTTCCAGATTTATTAGAAATATTAGCACTCATGCTGGTTAGAGATTTTTATCTTCCTCAGAGCCACACCAACACACCCTTCTAAACCCTACTTTGCAACACTGAGGCTGAGACTCTGCAAACCATACTTCTGGCTTTGCTGACTGACTCTTAGAATCTAAAGGTAGGGAGCAACAAAGGAAGACTGCAAGCCTGGAGGAGGGAGAAAGGATTTACTTATTGACACTAGCTTCCCATGCGCTTACTGTCCCTATTAGCAGTCCCCTAGACGTGCTTCTTCATGCCTGCAGCTGCACTTTTTAGTAACAGCTATTCAATTTAGTTTGTGTTTTTTTTTTCAACACTTAGAGAATCATCTTCATCGCACCCCTGTCGCAAAAATACCAGCACCACCTGGCTGGCAGAGGTCCGTGTCTCAGTCCCATTGGGCTCTTCCTGCTATCCCAGAGAGGGTGCACCAGCCACATAGTGGGCCCCCCTACTCAGACCTGAGCTCAGTTTTGTCGAGTCCTTCCTCAAGGGTTTTAAGTGTAATTCTAACCTTTTGTTTTCCCAGCCCTAGGAGTGGTAGCTACTCTGGGCACTTGCTACCTCTTTGTCAATTTTTCAATACCTAGATCACAATTATTCATATTACATTATTTTCTGCTACAATAACTCGAGTGGTTTCTGTTAACTGACCCCAGCTGACACATCATTCCAAACCCAAAAGTTGTCAGTGTCAAAATGGAAATACAGTTAAGTTTTGGGTCTGTGTTTAATGGGTGAGAATGATTTCTCCTTCTTCCAAAGACCACATATTATATTCCACTATTATTTTATGAAAGTAGTAGAAAACAATGACTTGATTAAATATAGATATACTTAAGCACAAGGATATTTAATCTTCTGGACAGCCATATTTATATGTGCATTCTTTCTGTAGATGGAACTCGGTTGTATTAGAATCAAAAAATTTTTTAAAATTCTAACCATAGACAGTTGAATCAAATCTTGCTCTGTAGTTGTTTTTCAAAGTCAACATGAATAGTAAAAATAAAGTATCAAAAATCCACCTGGAAAATTCCTATACCATCCATATTATACGCATAACAGGGATTTTAAATACTGCATAGTCGCCTCCTGCACACCAAAGTTTAGGAAAACATTGAGCTGAACTCAAAGCACAAAAAGCCAGTGTGTATGCAGCTTTCTTAACATGCAATTCTTCCTGCCTCTAAGGTAAACCCTAGATTGTTTTCTCTACCTGCAGGGCTTTCTGCAGTATGTCTTAATAGTAAAGATAATCCAGCACAGCACTTGTAATGTGCTTGTGATCAAGAATGGATGGAAACAGGATGGTGTAGTCCTAACTTAAGCATGTAAATTAATTATATCTCGTAATGTCAGCCTATCCACAATCTGAGTCATACAAATTAAAGAACCAAAAGGAACCCGAGGAAATCAGAAAGGGTAATTCTGCTTAGAAAGTTGCTCTTACATTTCATATACATGTTGGAAGTTTGATCTCAAAAAAACAAAAATCAGTTTCAGGCCTTGAGTGGCAATTGTATAAACTTATTTATTAAATTTATAGTACACTGAAATCTGAGTTTTCTATTACTTTCATTTCTTATTTGGACATTGCCAAATTTCTTATTTGGAAATTGCCTCTTATGCATTTTTAAAGTATAAATCCTGATAGTAGCTGGCACTATTCCAGTAATTTTCCCTTTAACTTTGGAATTTTCCTTTAAAAAAAATTATTCTAGAGTTAACATTCTACCAGCTTTTCACAAATTAAATTTGTTGTTAGAAAATGGTTTCCATTGTATCCAAAATTGAGGCTGTTAAAAATG
This sequence comes from Colobus angolensis palliatus, assembly GCF_000951035.1. Classification (NCBI taxonomy): domain Eukaryota; kingdom Metazoa; phylum Chordata; class Mammalia; order Primates; family Cercopithecidae; genus Colobus; species Colobus angolensis. Next base: position 1,375,739 of record NW_012117755.1, on the reverse strand, counting down.
TATCCCTTTTCATATTTCTAATATTAGTTTTCTGTAGATGTTCTATAGAGGCACTTGAAATAAACTCAACATATCTAATAAAGATGGAAATGGAAATATAAGTACATGTTTTCTGGTTGTGATGTACTCTATTCCTTGCCTGTTTTTCCTTGACCAATACATACAATGTTACTTAAACATGCCATCCTCAGTATTCCCAATGTCCCCTATACTAAGACTAGTCTTGACCCCAGACTACAGGAACTTAACGTTCCCACTACTTTAGATGTATAAATTGAGAGCAAGGCAAAATTGCTACTGGTCCAGCATGCCTTTGCTAAAGCTAGCCTGTTACCTTAAACTTTGTAATTCAGCTTCACTCTTTGTACTCAATGTACTCTACAAGGGCTTCTACAAACTGGTTTCTCGACTAAAGTCTTTGGAATTAACTTCCACAAAGAGGGCAGAGACCTTATCTGTCTTGTTCACTGCTTTAACTCCAACACTTGGTGGTTCTTCTGTGCCTAGCCACCTTTCTCTTGATGTGATCAGAAGTTGGTTGGATGACTGAATGGATAAATGAAACTCAGCTTAGTACCTTAATTGTAGTCATTGTGCTTCTGTTCTAAAGTTCTTTGTTTCTTCATCAATGCTTCTCAAAGTCTCAAGTAAAATTCTGAATCCAGTGCCCATCGCTGGTTCTCTATTATCTGCTAATGGAATTCCCGATATAGAATACTTAGCTCTGATCAATCGTTCCTTACTTTCAGCCCTGATTTTGTGTTTCCTCACTTGCTAGAGGCTGCACTTACTTCCTGAGTTTCTGCTTCAGCAACTGTTCACTTGCCTGGATTTCTTCCTGTTCTTGCAATCTTCCTAAATATGTATCTGTATCCTCTGGATCCTGACCATTCCTCTGCCATTGGCACACTGACTAGATCAATTCTCACATGTAATGACCAGGTAACTGGCAATAAAAGAGGTATTGCATTCTTGGTAAGGTAGGCATGGGAAGAAAGATAGGACATGGGATTTTTGGTCCAGGAAACAGTAGCGTGACATAGGAAAGTAACTCATCTGAAAAGATTTTCTTTAGTGGTTCAACCTATACAAACATACCATCCAGGGAATACGGCAGGCCCAGTGATAATTGCAGACATTCAACATAATGATTTCCAATCAGGTAGACAGGAAATGAGGGAAAGATGTTGAATGACAGTTAAGTGGCAGAGAAATATATAATTAAACAATCAATTTAACAACAATTAAAGCAGTACTAACAGCTACTTTTATTGAGCCCTTACTATGGGTCAGGCACTTTATATACATCATCTAACTTAATACTCACCAAAAATTTCAGGAAGGCAGTATTTATCAGTATTTTGAATTTTATTTTTTAAACAAATGAGTCTGAAGGAAAATTTGAACAAGTTGCACAAAGTCCTAAAACCGACAGATGTTGCTAGAATTTGAACCAGGACCATGTGCTACAGTAACTTGCTCAATTATTTACACTAAGCTATGCTCCATTCTACACAACTCTTAAACTTCATCAATACACTGGAACTCATTTCATATACTCGTTCACCTTAGTCTATTACCATGAAATACACTAGGTTCAAAACTTGCAATAAGAAATTAAGTGACTTATCACCTTACAATTCCAAGTACAGACAAGTGTGGAAAGGATCCTACCAAAGAAGGGGAAATGTATCACCGTCGTCTTCACATCTTCTCAGGATGTTAACTATCTCCATCTTAATGACAAGCACAAATTCTTCTAGTTGTTCTTAAATTTCAGGCTGTTCTTTAGTTTTATAGTACATATCTAACTGTATTTATACCCATGCCTAAGAAACTGCTATGTCTTAGAAGGTCATGTAATGCTGAAGGTCAAGGAATATGCTCTTGCCAGATTTGTAGGGATCCTAGCCTAGCACCACTCACACGTACTCATTTATTGAAAATTATTTTTCAGATAATGATGCTAATCTGTTCAGAGTCATAGGTCCATAAAGAGAATATTTTCTATGGGTTAAGATGTGCTATTCTCATTAACTGAACAAACCAGAATGAATTTAATCACAGCAGTCAAGGAAAGCTACTGCACCATTCCAAGACAAATTAGAGATATTGTACCCCTGTGGTGTAACCTTTGATTTCGATTAGAGGTTTCAGGTTGCTTCCTATGGCTAGATTCAAAATATTCAGCCTACTAAAGAGAATGAAAGGTAAGTTTATGACTTTGCATCTTGAAACTGCACCACTGTTAACTGCAAAGCCTAAGGCTTTGAAGAGAGATGGAAAAGAGTCAATCATTATTTTCATAAATATTAAGCTTCCCAATTGTATATAAATATAAAAGAAAACATGTAAGTTACTTTTTAAAATGATTCAGGAGATAAACTACTGGTATAACTGGTCATGTTATTACTAAATCTCATGAAAACTATATTAAGCTGGAACTATTAGCCTGTTTTAAAAAATTTATATGAAAGTCAGTTATTAAAAGCTAGATGATGTTGTTAAAGAAAGAAACTTACAGTGTGTTGAAATTCCCTATTGGAGAATTGTAAAACAAAAATAGAGTTTTTCTGATGCATCGCATAAAATGTAGAAGCAAAATTTGAGGGTTTAGAAGATTTCAATATTTCTTAGAAAACATTAAATGCCTGTGCAGTCTCTATAATCATTTCCCTTGAGGAAAAGAAAACCTTTCCTTTCAGGTAGCAGGCACACACAGTTTCACTCACCCCTTCTCTTTCCAAATCTAGACTCCAAATATATATTAGTCACAATGAAACTCACATTCTTACTCTGCATGAGTGACTTGTAGTCAAACTGAACACAATTCAGTGGAAATTGAATACAAAATAATCTAATAAAAATGTACCAATGACTGTACAGCAACATATATAGATAAAAGTGTATCATATATAAAACATTAAATCCCACATGGAAGCTTTCCTAGAATATAAAAACATTTTATCATTATGGGTATTAGCTCATGAAGTCAATGTTTTAAAAACATGCTAAGAATGTTATCTTCAAATTTTAGTATCTCAAAAGCAGAATTTTGGTTATACCAAGTGGCTTAGAGAGATTTATCCATACAGTTTTATGTGACAATTTAGGTGTCCTTATAGCTTCTTGGAGGGCCGTGTAAATTGGTAAAACAAATAATTTTGCTAAGTATTTTTGTGATACATATAAAGACCCTTTAAAAAATGTTAATATCCTTTGACCTAATAATTTCATATCCTGAAAGCTGTCTAAAAGGAAACAAAGAAATGGTCTACTGGGTTATTTAGAATAAAAACAACTAAATGCCTAACTTTAGCAGAATATTCCAGTAAATTGTGGCACGTCCATATAATAGGATGTGATTAAACATTTAAAGTGAGCCTATAATAACCTAAAATCACTTATGTGACAGTAAAAATAAAGGATGAAAAATCATAAATATAGCATGATCACATCTAATAGCAGAAAACCCTCATTTCAGGTAGAAAGGAACCCAATGAAATATGCCAAAATGACGAGGATGACTTTAAGTGAGAATATGGTTAATTTTAATTTGTTTGCTTTTACTTCTCCTGTTCAATTTTGAATAATTGGATCCTTATCTGTTATATACAAGAATCGACTCAAAATGGATTAAAGACTTACAGGTAAAACCTGAAACTAAAACTACTAGAAGAAAACATGGACTACGCATGGTAGTTCACACCTGTAATCCCAGCACTTTGGGAGGTCGAAGAGTGCAGATCATGAGGTCAAGGGTTTGAGACCAGCCTGGCCAACATGGTGAAACCCTGTCTCTACTAAATATTAGCCAGGCATTGTGGTGTGTGCTTGTAGTCCCAGCTACTCAGGAGACTGAGGCAGGAGAATCACTTGAGCCTGGAAGGCTGAGGTTGTAGTCAGCCTAGACTGCACCATTGCATTCCAGCCTGGGTGACAGAGCAAGACTGTCTCAAAAAGACTATCGACTAAAAGCTTATGACATTGGTCTGGGCAAGGATTTTTTGGATATGAACCCAAAAGCAAAGGCAACAAAAAAATATAGACAAATGAAGTTTTATTAACCTAAACTTCTGTACAGCCAAGGAAACCATCAGAGTGAAGGGACAACTCGTGGAGTGGGGGAAAATACTTGCATATCATATACTTGTAAAAAGGGATTAACATCCAAAAATATATAAGAAACCTTAAAAATCTCAATAGCAATCAAACGACCCCATCAAACATGGGCAAAGGACCTGAATAGACTTCTTTTTTGAAATAAAAAAGGTTTTCATTATGACAAAGTAAAATCACAGTGGCAACTGTGATTAAGGAACTGAAGTTTTATTACTTTTTTAGTTTAAGTTCTGGGATACATGTGCAGAACGTGCAGGCTTGTTACATAGGTATACATGTGCCATGCTGGTTTGCTGCATCTATCAACCCGTCATCTAGGTTTTAAGCCCTGTGTGCATTAGGTATTTGTCCTTATGCTCTCCCTCCCCTTACCCCCTACCCGCCCTCAACAGGCTCCTGTCTGTCATGTTCCCCTCTCCATGTCCATGTCTGAACAGGCATGTCTTAAGACAAACAAATGGACAATAGGTATACGAAAAAATGCTTATCATTAGTCATCAGGTAACTGCAAATTAAAACAATATGCTATCACCCCACACCTGTCAGAATGGCTATTCTCAAAAAGACAAAGGATAACAAGTGTTGGTAAGAATATGGAAAAGAGGGAAACTTTGGACACTTAATGGGAATGTAAATAGGTACAGCCATTATGGAAAACAACATGGCCGTTCCTCAAAAAAATAAAAATAGAACTACCATACAATCCAGTCATCTCACTGCTGGGTATACACCTAAGGAAATCACATCAATATGTCAAGTAGATATCTGCACACCCGTGTTTATTGTAGCAGTATTTACATTAGACAAGATATGGAATCAACCTAAGTAACCATCAACAGATTAATAGATTCAAAAATGTGGAATATGCACACAATGGAACACTATTCAACTTTAATAAGAAAATCCTGTAATTGGGGGACAATGTGGTTGAACCTGGAGGATTTTGGAGTTTTCAAATTCAAGTCCAGGCATGGAAAATTATTTGTTTTGGAAAAAAATGTGAAATATCGACACCATTTTCTCCATCTCTGAGCCTAGATTACTATTTTCCTGGACTAGATGGAAAACGTAAAGAAGAAACAAGAGCGTTCCTGAGAGGAGGGGATGGTGAAAGAACCGCCACCACAACAGGTAAGTTTGGGGGTATCCAAGTACAGAAGTAATTGGATTCCATTCCGGAGTCCAGCCCAGGAACACAACAGGACTCCAAAGTCATGTCAGATGCAGGCAAGAATCGTGAGCAGTGTGTCTTAGCAAATGGACATGAGCTAGCCACCCAATACCCAGGCACTTCAGCAGGATATAGGCTACAGTAGAATAATTTCCCATATGCCTACAGCAAACACAGTGCTCAATGGGTTTCTGGAGAATGAAGAATTACAAGGGAACAACTGTATTTCTTGACCAGAGATATGAAAGAGCCTACGACTTGAGGCCAAGGAACAAAGTCCCTGTGGGATGAATTGTGCATGAAATCAGGTAAGCGAAACCCATCTTCAAATCCTGGCGCTCTATCAGGTCCCCTCCAGAAATTGAAGACAAAACCCCGGAGAAAGTGGGGCATATCAGTCCTAAACTGGCTGAGATAAAATATGCAGGATCTACTGGAAAGTAGGCTTTATACATAAATTATGCTCAGATTCAAGAAAAGTCAATTATTGAGATTCATTGCCATTGCATGTAGATCCTTAAGTGGGGATTTCTAAGAATCCTTGGCCAGCGCCTAAACTGCAAAGCAAACCGGTAACAAATCAAACAATAAGAGCCAAGTCATCTTGAGACAAGAGCTCAGGACTCAGAGAAGCAGCCAGCAAATGTGAAATGGACACTCAGAAGTCAGTGAGTTTCTGAACTAGCAGTGCCCTGTTACGAGACTTTTGTAAAGAACCTTGCGGACTGCTTTATATGTTCTGGGTAGTTCCATAGGTCCTGGTAGAAAAAGAAAATAAACCTTTTTGTTAAACTTAACCTTAGACTGAGTTTCTTAAAGGACTCAAACTATTCCTGGGGGCAGGAAAGGCCAGTCTATTGACAGGAGCTGTAGATATGAAGGCCTATGTGGGGAATGAGAGAGGGGGACTCATTATCTGGGAAAAGCCACGCCCTTAATCTATCACAAACGGCCATGCCTGGGGCACAGTTGAGACTACACCTTGGAGGAAGAATCCAGGTTTTTCCTATCAAACTCTAAAAGAAACACATTTCAATGTTAACTGCTGGAAAACAAGCAAAAAGTACCAGCAGCTTTTTGTTTCTTTGGTAAGAACGTGAAACATCCCAGTTTAGAAAAATCCGGGAAAACAGAACATTTTTCATCATCTGGGGTTATGTAGTCCAATAAGGTAGCCACTAGTTATATGTGGCTACTGAGCATTTGAAATGGGACTAGCATAACTGAGGAAGCCAGATTTTCATTTTGCTTAAATTTAAATTGAAAACAGTGTTTAATATTCTTCCATTAACCACAACTTTGTTGGTTTGGGAGAACAAGTTTTCTTTAACCCATGAAACTGTGACATCTGAATTCAGATGTGCTGTAAGTGTAAAATATCCTCCAAAATTTAATGATCTAGCGCATTCTTATCACAAACGTTAAAATGTCTAAGTCTTATATTGATTGCATGTTGAGATATTTTAGCTATAGAGTTAAATAAAACAATGTCACCTATTTTTACTTTTTAAAGTGGCTACTAGAAAAGTTTCAATTACATACATAGCTTTTATTTGTATGGGACAGCACTGACCTGGAGTAAATTCAAAAAGAGCAAGAAATCAGAGCTACTTCTTCCACATCTGAGTTTTGAGAACATTTACTCCTGCTACATATACACCAGACTGTACTACACATAATGAAAAACACTTTTCTCATTCCCCTCATATATAGAGGACACGTGAGTAAGCGAGAGAAGATTGAGAGAGGTAAGTGGATCATACAAATTAAGACAGCATAACATTAGAATCATTAGGATTTAAACCTATGTCTTCTGACAACAGTCCAAGACGCAAAGTGATTTTTAAAATTGATCTAAATTAAATTTTCTCGTTTCCTTTTCTTTCCCTTTAATAGGTTTCATGAAAATCAAGAGTTATAAGATGGGCGAGGGGGAAGTAAGGCTGGAGAAGACAATCTAATAAAGCAACGTAGGACAAATGAGAAAAATCAGGCTTCCATCTTCTACTCCAGCACCTTCCAACTGTCATGACCTTCCTGGTCTGTCTGTAGCTCAGTTCTCTTATCAGTGAAATTATTATTCAGTTGGTCAGACAACTGAGTAACCAAATGGTTTCGCCTTACTTGGTTATTCAGTTGTTCAGTTTCTTGACCTTTTTACCCCATGCATCCTTAATATAAGCTGAATTTATCTCTGTTCAATGTTACACAAAAGCCCGTATTTAGAGCCAGATTATACCAAAGTTTCCAGCTGTGTCCTCTTAAAGATATTACTCATTCTATGTCCTCCATTTCTTAAAAAAATTAGAATGCCACCTGTCTCCTATATATGGTTGCAAACATATGTTTACAATATGTATGTAAATTATCTTGCATGGTTTGCATCTCTCAGGATGTGAAAGTGACCATCTTCCTCCTCAGTAATCTATTATCAAAGCCATTAAAAGCCCTCAGAGTTGATTAAATTTGTTGTGAAAAACTATGGAGTTATTAAGCAAAGTAGTAAACTGTGGACACTCCTAAGTTTTTTCTCGAATATTGTAGCGGAGCTGGAAAATTATTTTTTAGGTATTTCTTCCATATCCATAAAAAAAGCAGCAAGCCCACTGAAACTCATCTCTTTGTGCTAGTCAATAATCCCCTACTTTTCCTACTGTAGGTTGATTTATTGGTAACCGCTTTCTCATTCCTACTTAATAGAATGGCATACCTAGCCTATGGTGGGAAATGTGATATCCTTTGGTCAATGGGGTGTTAAGAAAACATGACAGGAGCAGAGCCTTGAGATGGGCTAGCATGTTTGGGCTTGCTATCTAGAGACAACCTATGAATACATTCACTGGATGGCCGATACTATTCCAGTGTGTGCCTCTGTGACACATCAAAGAAATCCAAACCTAACCTGCCACTGAAAGCCAAGCTAGCAACTTGCAGCCTGATGCAGAACCAAGTCTAGTTCAACTTAGGTCAGCCAAACCCCACGCGACCATGAGAATTAATGCTATTTAAAACCATTAAGTTGGAGGTAATGATTATTACTTGATATTGTTTTGAGAGCAGACCAATACAACTACCCAAACAAACCTGTTTATTCACATCATGATGTTGTACTGAACCCCTATTAACCTCAGTAGGGAAGGCATCACGTTCAACAGACTGAAAAAGAAACCCATAGCCGGCAAATGAGGCATGGGGTTTTATTAAAGGTTTACATACAGGGGAGGGAGTTCAGTCGTGGTGGGCTGGACAGGAGAACTGCCTTACCTACAGAAACGGTCCAGCGGTGGCAGACTGGACAAGAGAGCAACGCAGCACAGCAGTAGTAATGACGCTGGTGGGCTGAGCAGGCAGACCAACACTGCTTGCAGCCAGCATGCAGCTTATATAGCATTTTCACTTAACACCCTGCCCTTAATGACATTCACCTGGCAACCTTCATCCAACCCAAAACTTAGGGCCTCAATCCGCTGTCTGTATGGCCCGTGTTCCATGGGATGTGCTTGAGGCTCAGATGTTCCTCATAGACAAGGAAGAGCTCTCTTGCTTGGCTACTCCCAGATTCCGTAGCTCAGAACGCACATTCAGGTGTGTCTGCAATACAGGATCATTCTAAGGGTATGTGTAAATTATTGCAATCAGGTGCATTTACCCTATACGTGATTACCTATCTTACTGGTTATGTTGTTGTTTTGTTTGTACGTGTGTGTATGCATGGGTGTTTTTACAGAGTCAGATGTCAGCTGCAGGGACAATACAAGTGTCTTACTCATTTCAGCTTGCTGTAACAAAATACCATAGATTGGGCAGCTTAAACAAAAGAAATTTATTTTCTCACAGCTCTGGAGGCTTGAAGTCAGGGTTCAGGTCAGGGTTCTAGCATGGTCAAGTTCTGGAGAGGGCTCTCCTCCTGATATGCAAACAACCACCTTCTCCTGTGTCCTCACACAGCAAAGAAAGAGCAAGCTGTCTGGTGTCTTCTTTACACGGGCCACCAGACCAGAGCTCCACCTGCATGCGCTTATCTTACCCTAATTAATTCCCAAAGGCTCCATCTCCAAATACCATCCCACTAGGGGTTAGGGCTTCAGCATATGAATTTGGGGAAAACACAAATATTCAGTCCATAACAACAAGTAAAGGACTACGGAATCTATTTTATACAGTAAAATTTTCTTTTATGAACTACATGAAAATGACAAAGCAAGTAGTTTAGTAATGTAATACCATGACAAAGATTAATAACTGAACTGAGCAAATACTTTATACTTCTGGTTCAGTTCATCATATCTGAATTACCCGAAAATGTAAAAGGAGAGCTGTAGTTGTTCTAGAAAAATCTTCCTTCATGTAGGAGTGGGTTTGCGGGTTACTGTGCTAATCCACACCTGGAGTTTTGGGCGCCAAGGTTGATAAGGGTTAAGGGTTTGGGTTTTGGCTCTGGCTTGTGGAAGATTGTTTTCTGAGAGCATTACTTGGGCACCAGCTGGTCAGACACTCCCATTCCAATGGGACATAGTTTTCAACAATCAGAGAGGAATAATCCAGGTGTATACAAGGCAGTAAAAGAAACCTAGAGGCTTCCAGGCCTTAGCAAGAAGAATGGAAGTGGAAGTTCAAAAGCAGAACTGGAACATTTTCTAATTGTGGCTGGTAGAGAGAATTCTGATATTTATATATTCAGCTGAGGTTGAAAGCTTTTAAGGATTCTGAGCTGGCTGCTGGCTTGGAATGAATGTGTGTGTGTGTGTGTGTGTGTGTGTGTGTAGTGTAAATAAGCAACATTGCTAGTCTTCTTGTAATCTTATAATTGTTCATGAGATAAAATACAGTCTAGAGGAAGAGATCATCTAGTTTACTGGGAACTAGTAATGCTTAACTTGCTGAGGTTTAAATGAATGATCATGGCTGTAATGACTTATAAGAAAATTAAATCTAAGAGCACAGCCTCTGAGCAGAAACTATATACAGAGGTTTATGTACACAGCTGTGCGATGAAAAGAATTAGCTGTGCTGTGCCCTGATGCTTTTACAATAAAGAGTTCAAAAATCTGTGGAGAACACCCTACTCCTTAGTACAACCCAGAGCAGTCTGCTCTAGCCTGCTTAATTGGTATGCTATGATCAAATCCCTCCTGATTACACCCCTAGGGTATAATAGGAGGCAGGTTTTACTTTAATGCCTTTCATCATACAGGAAGTAAACTGCTTTATGGATAAAAATAGTCATGTACAGACTCACTATTGACACCAGCCACCCCTGGTGACTTCAGGGCTCATCAGCAATGCACAACTGTTTTAAAATAAAGCAAAGAGTCACATATATAATTGGAATTACAGGAATAATGAGAAGTAAACAGAAAGAGGCCACGTTACCTTGAGGGCTAATCTATAGATTAGAAAAAAATCGGGGCCCTAAAAGACACACTATTGAGGGGGTCTAGGGATAGAGCTATTTTTACAGCTGTGGTAACAAAACAATTGGTGTCACATAACACTCCAGTAACTAAGATAATTCACTTGATGCAAGACAAGCAAAATATAGGATGTTAAATGGACAACTATGTCTCAAGGTTATCCAAGTTAAAATTTGGAGCAACTGAACATGTCCCATTTTACAATGACAAAATGAACACTTAGTTTTCGCTGTGTTTAAGAAAAGTGTCTTTGCCACATTAAATGCAGTATCAGGAGATAGATTATATCACAGCTGCAAGGAAAATATTTTTCAGATTCAAAGATTCAAGAACATTGTGGTATATAGAACTTGAATTGCTGTAAGATGACAAGTTAAACGTCAGCAATTGAAACAACAAATATTCAGGATAAAGTGTTTATAGCCCTCTCTTTTGAGGGTTTTCACATTGAGGAAGTATGCTTTTTATCTTCTCCAGTGATACTTTAACATGGGCCTTCAAGCACCTAAATAACAGCAATTACAAAAATATATTGTTTTTTTCACTAACAACTGGGCATTTTATGCATGTTTTTTTTTTTAATTTTGCATATTAAATATGCCCTTAAAATAGTGCTTGTTCTTCAGTCTACTTATTAGAAGTTCAAAACAAGGCTTTGGTTCAAATCTAGTTTCTGAGATAAATTTCTTAAATCATTGTAAAAAATATTAATGGTTTTTAGAAAACATCACAGATACAATCAGAACAAACAGGAATAAAAAGAACAAAGAGTAAAGTAAGGAGAATGAAGGAAGAAGGAAAGGGGAAATGTAAGGAGGAGTAGACAACGAAGAGGTGAAGAGAAAAACTGATTTTTATTTTCAGATAAAGCGCAGGTAGAGAAAATCTATGATATTTTGAGAGTCTTTCATTTAAAAACCACATAGTTTTAGGTAGGAGGGTTCTTATTTGTGGAATCTTTCATATTTGTTCAATCCAAATTATCCATTAATTGTTCTGTCTGATTTATTAGCTTTCATCTAATAGCTATCAGTTTCTATGCTTTAACAACTTGAAATCATTTGCTAGCTGTTGTTATATAATACAAGTTGAAAAAGTTGATATGCCCTAAGGCTTATCTGGATTTTGTATTCATTTTTTTCTATCTTAAAGTTCAAAACAAGTCATTTCTTTTTTATTCTCTGCAATCAATATGAAATGTGTGTTCACAATATTAAGAAGAGCATGACTGTTTAGAAGGCTTAGTTCAATGGATTAGTAGACAACCATTTTTCTAATTAGTCTTCCCGTCTGAACTTTTCTTCCACTTTCCGCAGCAAATGGAAACATAATGAGAATCTCATAGTATTCTGCCAAAATAAAGGGGATGTCAGGCAATAAAGCATATCCATGTTAAATATCATCACAAATCCCATATGTAGAATTATCATTTTATTTTTAAGAGATTTTTCCACCAAAAGCCAAGAATAAAATTGCTTTGAAGAATAATTGTTATATGGTTATGCTTTGGCTCTATATTTAAGCCTCCACGTAAGTCTTTAATTAATAATTTGTTTTACGGACCGTGTTCTGACAAGATGTTTTGCTAAGGAGATGTGCTCCCTTCCCTTACTGCCACCCACAAGAGTAAATAAAGGCAAGACACTGGAGTTTTGGAATCAGATTGGGATTCTGAAGAAGTTCCTGGGCTCTGAGTATCATGCTACCCAGTAGAAAGTCACTTCCTGCCTCTCTAATATCTAAAACAAAAGATTTGAACTGGTAGCCATTGATCTAATTCAGGCCTGAGATACATTTGGTTAATTTGATGCAGGACAGGTAAGCCCCAGAATTAGGGCTTGGCCTGGGAGGATTCTTGGCTTTGCCTAAGAAAGAATTCAAGGGCTAGCCAGTGGTGTTAAACAGCTATTCTTTAGTGAACATTACTGTGCTTTGTGGAGCAGGGACAACTCATAGGCAGTGCCTCCAAAGTTGGCAGGGTATGGGCTGCTGGCTACTGTATTTATAACCATTTATACCCACTTTCAATTACATGTAAATTAAGCGACAGATTAATGCAAATTGAGGAACAAGTTATTTAGAACTTTCTAGGAAAGGGGTGGTAACTTCTGGGTTATTGCCATGTTCTTTGTAAACTGTCATGGTGCTGGTGGGAGTGGCTTATGCTAATATGCAATGAGGGCTGCTGGGGATCACTTTTGTTGCCATCTGCTGGTTTCTGCTGTTTTTCTCACTTCTGTTGGTCGCTGCCTGCGGCTTCCTGCCAGTTTCTTCACTTTATCCTCTGGGGACTGGGAAATAAGTCCTGCCCACCTCCTACCTCAGGCTTGCACAGAATTTCTAATTGGAAAACCTTTTTCCAGTTACCCACCAAATATGCATTGATCGCCTGCAATATATCAGGCACTGTTCCAGGTGCTTGGGATTCACCAGGAGACAATATACACACATAAAAAAATGCTCAACTGATGAGGCAAATATATAGTGCACTGGGATATTTTGCATACAACTCCAGATTCTTAAGTTCCTCTTGAAAAATAAAATATCTGCCCAAAAATAGCTCTACATTCTGACATGGACACTGCTAGATTGAATTGATTAGCAGTTACCCGTTTTAGACTGGGCACGGGCAGGCCATTTGCCAGTATTCTTTCCAATTTACACAATGTCCATATGCATTTAGATCTTTGCTTCACCTATTTCCATTACCTTTCAGGTCCTTGTAGGTATTTTAATTGTGGACTCCATTCACTGTATTGTTCTATTTTATTTCAGTTCAGTTTGTATCATTTTGAGTTCCTATTTTTAATTTAGTATAATATCATAGAAAGTTTTGTACTTAATTCTATGGCCGGGTGCAGAGGCTCATGCCTGTAATTACAGCACTTTGGGAGGCTGAGGTGGGCAGATCATGAGATCAAGAGATCGAGACCATCCTGGCCAACATAGTGAAACCCCATCTCTACTAAAAATACAAAAATTAGCTGGTATGGTGGCACGTGCCTGTAGTCCCAGTTACTTGGGAGGCTGAGGCAGGAAAATTGCTTGAACCTGGGAGGCAGAGGTTGCAATGAGCCGAGATCACATCATTGCACTCCAGCCTGGACAACAGAGCAAGACTCCGTCTCAAAAAAAAAAAAAAAAAAAAGAGACAGAAAAAGTGTTTGTACTAAATTCTAATGCAGAATGTTATGGATTCTTATATTGGTTCATGTATAAAAAAACTAAATAAATTTAAACATGTTTTTAAAACTCTGTGTGGTCCAAATATATTCTCAGTAAAGTTTGACTGAGAGTTTGACTTACTTGTGGGTTTGAAATTGAGTTCAGTTGAAACGCACACTTCAGTTGAGCTGCTCTAATTTCAGTTTTATGGTTCTGTCTTCCTTATGCTATATATTTTTAAAAGAGGTTTTGTTGCTAAAAAAAAGAAAGTTGGGGAACCATTGGGCTTTCCGATCTCTTACAATTTTAAACTTATGTGATTTAACACTAATCAAAAGCAATTTGGTGTCCCTATTTAACTTTTTATGTACAAATATCTTATTTCCTTAAAATTCCCTAAGTTGGAATAATGTCTTAAAAGCTGTTCTTCCATAGTATCAATTAAGTGCATAATAAACTAAAAATATTTGCTGAAAATACATACACATCTGATAAAACTGTGTTGGTAAGAATAGGAATAATAAATACAAAAATGAAAACTGGGAAGAGAGAATAGTGGTTCATTTGGGAAGAAGGGTGGCATGTGGAGGAGGGCTTCTAGAGTATTAGTAATATTCTATTCTATTTTATTTTTAAGAGAAGGGTCCTAACTCTGTTGCCCAGGCTGAAGTTTAGTGGCACTATCATAGTTCTCAGTCTAACCTCGAATTTCTGGGCTCAAGCCATTCACCTGCCTCAGCCTGCTGAGTAGCTAGGACTATAGGTGCATGCCACCGTGCCAAGATAATTTTTTAATTTTTTCATAGGCTTAATGTCTTGCTATGTTGGTCAGGCTGGACTCAAACTCCTGGACACAAGCAATCCTACCACCTCAGCCTCCCAAAACTCTGGGATTGCAAGCATGAGCCACAACACCCAGCCCTCTATTTCTTAAGTGAAGTGATTATGAGGAATAGTTCAATTCATTATTGCTCTATATTCCTCACACAGAAATCTTGTATCAATTGCAAATAAAAAAAAAGGAATTTTCATTGTTATTTCCTTTAAATGAAGATCACATCAGAGGTCAAAATGTCACAACACACGGAAAGTAAAAAACTCAAAGTAAAGATATTTTGTTACAATTTTGAAGTGTTAAAATTGCAAATGACATTTCATTTTTAAATTTTATTTATTTATTTATTTAGAGACAGAGTCTCACTTTGTCACCCAGGCTGGAGTGCAGGGTGCTCACTGCAAGCTCCGCCTCCCGGGTTCA
>NW_012117755.1:1315595-1360547 GCF_000951035.1 Colobus angolensis palliatus | reverse complement strand
TTTTTGTATTTTTAGTAGAGACGGGGTTTCACCGTGTTAGCCAGGATGGTCTCGATCTCCTGACCTCGTGATCCACCCGCCTCGGCCTCCAAAGTGCTGGGATTACAGGCGTGAGCCACCATGCCCGGCTAAGTATAGTATTATTATTTATTAAGAATTATTCGAATAAGCCAAAATGATGAAAATGCTTGTTATATAGAGAAATCTAAAATGTGTAAGGCAGTAATCAGCTACTATTCCAATAATTCCAAAAGATGAAAATATGTTTGGTATACTAAAAAAACTAATCTGTAATGTAGTCAGTGGTATATTTTGAAAGAAAAGTAAAACTATAGTTTTGATTATTTATAAAAGAATGAATTATTTCATATTTAACATAATTAAGAGTTAAATAGTAGTAACATGTAATTTTTAAAATTGATAGAAAATGCATATTATACAAATGTGATAAACAGCATTTATACTGTTGAAAATTTGTATCAATGACAGAAGGTAATCTCCCTTCTTACTACAATTCTTTTTTAAAGGGAAAACAATGTAAAAGATGAACAAGTGTACAGTCTGAAAAGGTTAATTTTCTTCTTTAAAAATTTTAACACTTTGAAAGTACCTGCATTCAACTTCTCTTCAAAATTATTACTTCTTAAACTGCAGTCTGCCAAGCAATTTGCTATTGAGAACTCTCAAAATACATTATTAAATACAATTTTCAAACATACCCAGTTTTTTGAAATACAAATTTTAACTTTGCTTTTGAAACTGACTGATGAGAAATTGCCTGACTTTGAAAAAATATTCATTAAAAAATCCATATTCCACCTAGTCATGTGCTGAATATCAGCATTATAAGGAGCCATTTCAAAATCTAGTTTCATGTAACATGTACCCTTCTTAAAATTTTTCATAAAATGTAATATCTGTTGGTAGCACTACTGATAACATGATAGGAAAATGCTGAATTACTATCACATAGAAAATTATAAAATAGAAAAATAAACTTAGAGTTTAGTATAGAGTGTCTGAACATGTGTGCAGCAAAGAGATCAGTTGGGGAGGATGACTTATTGAGATATGTGTAATATACTTTCATCTACTTTTATCTGTTTTATAGTTTCCTAGTAAATTATAAGCAGTGATTATACCCGTAATCTCTGGCTTTATGGAAAAGTATAAAATAGCTCTTCAGTTTTATTATGACTGTATACAGATATTTTATTTACAAAAATATGTGCTATTACATTTTGGCCAATCTTTGTATTAATTTTTGTAAGAATATATTGTGTAAGCATTTATGGGGTAATAATACATATCATACAAATGTTAAGAGTGCAATAGCAAAATAAAGAACCATAACCAAAATAAATTCCTCATAAGCAAGCATCACACACACACACACACACATGCAGAAACAGGGATATTTTCTTTGCTGACATAGAAAAAATTTCAGGTAAAATGTCCTGTAAATGTTCAAGTGGTCACAAGTAAAAATTTACAAAGTGTTTCTATGGTTCCAGCAGAAAGTGAGGTGTATTAGAAGAAAAATATTCACGATATATTTAGAAAGACACCAAATTTTGATAAAACAAGTGGTAACTCAGTTTAATTAAGCAAATAGATACCACATACAAAATATTCCATAGACACTGATAATTCAAAATAATTTGGAAATTAGCAACACACATTTTTCTGTATATACATGGACAGATATATTAATGCATCCGTGGCATTGGAATATCCTAATGTGCTAATCTGAACTCTTAAAAAGCATTCAGTTCAAGATAACTCATTAAATGGCCTTACAGCCCAAATAATAAGCCATCTTTAGTATGCATGATAAAAGCTTTCATTTCTATAAAAATAATGGCAAAAGATTCGATTTGCAAAGCAAGATAAAAAGACAGTTGTCAGCTCCTAGATCTTCCAGGAAGCAGCATATATAGGAGAAAGAGAAAAAAAGTAAAGCATGATTGATAAAGGAAAACAACTTTACATTATAAATTGTATGGTGTCTATATACATGGGAAATTTTCTAAATTAAAAACAAGTCAAGAAACTATAAAGAAATTTGGCCGGGTGCGGTGGCTCACACCTGTAATCCCAGCACTTTGGGAGGCCGAGGCTGGTGGATTACCCAAGCTTGGAGTCTGAGATCAGCCTGGCCAATATGATGAAACCCCATCTCTACTAAAAATACAAAAATTAGCTGGGTGTGGTGGTTCATGCCTGTAGTCCCAGCTACTCAGGAGGGTGAGGCAGGAGAATCCCTTGAACCTGGGAGGCGGAGGTTGCAGCCCAGGTTGCAGCCCAGCTTGGGCGACAGAGTGAGACTCGGTCTCAAAAAAAAAAAAAAAAAAAAGAAACTATAAAGAAATTTTCATTTATTATCAGCAACTAAAAGGATTAAGTGCAAAAATAATGTAACTAAGCATTTAGAGGGAAAGACTGGTATGTATAAGGGTGTGGTATAAAAATCATAACTCTTCAGAAGAAACAAAGACTTTTGAATAATTGCAATAAAATGTATGTAGGTAGGGTGGGTAAAAAGTGGGAGAAGAAGGGAGTTATAGCAGAGGAGGCAAGGTAGAGGGAGGCAAGAACCAATTTACAAAGGGCATTTTGTGCAATGCCGAGGAGTTTAATTTTATCATAAAAGCTGCAGGGAAACATTAAAGCATTGGTTTCCAAGCCTGGCTGAGCATTACAGTTACCCAAGGAGCTTTCTTAAAATGCTCACTCCCAGTCCCTCATCCCCAGAGATTCTGATTTATTATCTTGGGTGGCGTCTGGTGATTTTCACATGTAGCTAAGGTTGCTAACGGCTGTGTTAATGGATTTTAAGTACATTACACAATCAGATTTATATTGTGGAATGAACACTAATCCTGGCAGTATTTAGACTGATTTTGGAATAGACTAAACTGCACTGGAGTTCTTATGATATTATCATTATAATACAGGAAAGAAGATCTAAAGACCTTAACTGAAGCCAGGTAGTAAGGATGGATAAGGATTGGGAGTGGCACTCAGAGTTTTAATGTGACTGGAACACATGAGAAGCAAGATATCATAGTGATTATAAATAATGACTCAAATTCAAATTCTACTCCTGCCACTTTGTTGTTGTGTGAGCTTAGACAAGTTACTTAACCACTCTAAGTCTCTTTTTGCTCATATGTAAAATGGAAATAATAATACCTGCACCACAGAAATTTTTAACTGTCAGACCAGGTAAGGAAGTTAATAACAGATGACAACATCAAAGATATAGCAAATATTCAACAATGGACAGTCATTATGAAAATCTAGCTGTCTCAGTAGATGTACTGGATGAATAAGAGGGAAAGGTGTAGCTTGGCTCCTAGAGTTTATATGTAATCTTTTTTATTAAAATATAAAATATAGAGAGAAAATTTGTAAGTCATAAGTGACTCAAAGAGTTTTCACAAATGTAATGCACCCATTTAACCAGTATCAGATCAAGAAGCCGAACATTATCTAAACTTCACACCCCTTTCAAGTCATGTCTCCTATGGTATTTATTTGGCCCACTAAATGTTTAGAAATAACAAGAGAAAGATTATAAGAAGAGGTGTAGTAGAGAGGATGATAGGTTTAATTTTGGACAAGCGGGGTCAAGAGCCTGTGGGATATTCAAATGGAAAATTCAAGAAGGTTTTGAGCAGAATAAAGGGTAAGGCATAGATACGGAACTGACAGACATTAGCATTGAAGCAGTAATTGACATTAAAAATGGTTCTTTTAATAGTATTTTTTTGGGAGACGGAGTCTCGCTCTGTCACCCAGACTGGAGTACTATGGTCGATCTCTGCTCCCTGCAACCTCCGCCTCCCGGGCTCAAGCAGTTCTCCTGCCTCAGCCTCCCGAGTAGCTGGGATTATAGGCATCCACCACCATGCCCAGCTAATTTTTGTATTTTTAGTAGAGACAGCGTTTCACCATGTTGGCCAGGCTGGTCTTGAACTCCTGACCTCAGGTAATCCACCTGCCTTGGCCTCCCAAAGTGCTGAGATTACAGGCATGAGCCACTATGCTCTGCCCATAATGTTTTAATGGTGTATGATTCAAGTGATTAGACATAATATGTTGCCTGTCTCATTGCTCAAAAAGTAAGAAAAACACAAGAAAGAAAGAGACTCTACTCTTTTGCTAGGTTTAACATTGTGTTGTTATGTATGTATATATTTATTTCTGTACACATTCCTATACTGGGACCATATGACCTTCCACAAAGAAACAATCTTATTTAAAAATTGTTTTAAATAAATACGTAAAAAATATTATAAAATTTTACATTATTTTGCTACAGAAATACAAATTTTGTTACTGATTAGAGACGCAGCAACATTTTGCTTTCCAACTACATTTGGAACCCTATGCGCATTTTTTAGATAATTTCATAGTAATAAGTAGGAAGTACATAAGACATGGGATTCACTAACTTGGTGAGAACTTAATTTCTCACAAGAGAAAAATGCTAGACTAGTCCCCTTAGCAAAGAATCTACGATTAAAAGATTTTAAGACTAATTTGAACAATTTCCAGTTACCATAAAAAGACATGGTTGAGAAAAATGCAACTTTTTGCTATTGATATTCAATAAATGTTTACTATATATATAAGTTATGGCTGAGTCTTTCTTTCATTCTTTGGGTCTTAGCATAAACACCACCTCCCCCAACACCACCTGCTCTAAATTAGGTTTCATGGGCCACTCTCTTGTCCCTTGTCCATGAGAGCACTCAACATAATTTGAAAGTATACATTTAATTGTTTGTTAGCCAGCTTATTGACTGTCTTCTCCTTAATGGATTAGTTTGTGAAAGTTTGGACCATATTCATTTGGTTTGCTGTCATATTCCTGGCACCTAGAAGGGTTGTTGATGTATTGCAGAGATTCTCAATCTTGGTGCTACTGAGATTTTGCACAAGATGATTCTTTATTATGGTGGGTTGACCTGAACATTATTACATGTTTAGCAACATCCCTGGTCTCTAACTACTAGACACCAGTAGCAAACATCTTTTCTTTTAGTTATGCCACTAGGAATCTCTTCAGGCATTGCCAAATATCCCCTGCACGGCAAAACCACCCAGAGTTGAGAATCACTGAATAATTTAATACATAAATGTACAAATGAGTGAGTGAATGAATGAATTAGTTAATGAATAACTGTCTGATCGCTCAGAAAACGGAAGTAGAAGCAGGAGCAAAGCACATTTCAGTCAGATGGTGATATGGTTTAAATTCATGTCCCCACCAAATCTCATGTTGACTTGTAATCCCTAATGTTAGAGGTGGGGCCTGGTGGCAGGTGATTGGATCACGGTGTTTCTCATGAGTAGTTTAGCACCATCCCCTTGATGCTGTTCTCGTGATAGTGAGCTCTCATGAGATCTGGTTGCTTAAAAGTACGTAGCACCTCCCCACTTGCTGTCTCTTTTGCCCTTGCTCCCACCGTCTGAGACACCTCGCTCCCCATCTGCCCTCTGCAGATGATTGGGAGCTTCCTGAGGCCCCCGCCAGAAGCAGAAGCTACTATGCTTCCTGAACAGCCTGCAGAACCATGAACCAACTAAACCTCTTTTCTTTATAAATTATCCAGTGTCAGGTATTTCTTTACAGCAATGCCAGAATGGACTAATACAGAGGTAACAGTAAATAAGTAGACAGTGAGGAACTTGAAAGCTTATTACATTCAAGAACTAAGACAGAGCTAGCTTGCCTGGAGCTACAAGGGCAAAGTTGAATTGAAATGGGAGAGGCAGGCATGGTCCAGCTATGTAGGTCAAGGTAAAAGGTTTGGAATTTACTCTTGGTAGAATGAGAGGAGTTTTAATGAAGAGGTGAGATGATTTAATTGACCTTTCTAAAAGGTTGCTCCAAATGCTGCAATTAGGATTTATAGATGGGGTCAAGACCATATGAGAGAGAGAAGTTAGGATGCTATTTCAGTACTCCAGGAAGGAGCCAATGGTACACAGAAGTGTCAAGGTTGAGGGGGACTGCACTAATTTGTAGGCCAAGCCAAATCAATCTGCCAAGCAAAATGGATTCTATATAAATATTATGAACATGAACAATATATTGGAATGATATTATATGCATAAGACATAGGTTTGGTTATTTTACATACATGTAGATGAAATTAAAGAACTAATTTCCTGAAAGATTTTAAAAATCACTTACCCTATATATTTGTTGAATGACTATGATATCATCCAAATTCCAGAATAAAAACATTCCATAGTGCAAATTCATGAGAAAATACCCTATTGAGTATTATTGGCCTTATAATGCAAGCTTCACTTAACTTTATCATTTTGGAATAATTTTCTCACTGTGATGTTCATTGTGTGAAACAAGTTCAGTACATTATTCATGAAACTACTTCATGATGCTTTGTTTTAGATTAAAAAAAATTGGTATTCACATAGCTGCTTTGCCAATGTGAAGTTTCATATGAAATGCATTGTTTGATTTTCTGAAAACTTATCATATTGCTTTTGTGTTAAATCTTTATTAACAAGCATTTTTATAATAAAGTTTTATTCTTTTCTCACAACCTCCTTCCCTTCATGTCTCACTATAGATTGTACTAAACATTGTATCTATCTTTCATGTACATATAGTTCTATGAGGAAATAAGCAATTCAAGTGGTTCATTGAATTAATCACTAACAGGAGAGAACTGATCAAAATTTGCTGTAATTTTCTTCCTTCAAAATCATCAGAATTCTGGTAAAGCTTTTTATTTCATAATTTGGACTCCACATATTGGTGACAATTCAGACACTGAGAGCGGAACACAAAGGAATTGGGTAACGAGAGCACTAAGGGAATGTTTAGCCTAGTAAAGACAGTTTCTCAACATTGAAGAATAATTCAATTACATAAAAATTCACATAATAATATTTAAATGACAAAATACTTTTGAATACTTATTAATGCACACCCCTCAGAGATCTGAAATTTGTGAGACTATATAGCTTAATTTGAATTTGAATTTTCTTACTGATTTTAGCAAAATAAACTTAAGGTTCATAAGAACATAGAACCGAAAGAAATGGCTAGCTCTTCATTCATTTATCTTGGTGGCAAATACTGTTAAACACAAAATCAGATGCCCACAACTCACAAATCTACACATTACACATCTCTTTACATTCCTCCTGACCTACCTCAGCCCAAATTCCTCTCTACCCCATAGAATTTGATATTAACTTTCTGCTAACTTTTTGAAAGGAGAATAGTTCTGTTGTTACGAATCACCCTTGACCCTCTGCAAGACCAAACATGCCAATAATTTAAAATGTAATGTAGGCTTTAATCAATAATAAAGTGTTCTATTAACTTATGACATATATATCATACTTTATTTGAGTCAGTGACATTAATATCATCACCAAACACTATTATAATTTCTCATATTTTAATCTCCTGTTCTATCATGCAGCAGAGCACAGCTGCATATTATATTTTCCATGGGAAATATCAACCATCATATGGCTTGTAGCCTTCCAAATTTCTCCCCCAATTTTCAAACTCAAATGTGTACAATTTCACAAAAACACTGAAAATATTGTTAAAGTACTTTTTGCACCAAACCTTTTACCTCATGAGTAATCAAATTTTACAACATTTGAACGTAAAATTGAAGTGCTAAAAGTCTGGGGTCAAAAAAAACCTTTCAGCATTTTATGAGAGATCCTGTATCTTCATATTGGTGAATTTAAAATCATTTTAAGTTCTTTCTTTCTTCTCATGAGACTTTAGATCTAAGCAGTCTGTCTCTAGCACTAACCAGGATCACTTCAATGCAACATTTTCATGGAATACAGCATTTGCTGTCAATCTATAAGATTATAATTACAAAATAATGATGCCTTACGGACCCATTCTAAAAATACTTTGACATCTGAATCTATGAAAGTAAGGGTTCAAATATCAAAAAGAATCTTCCAGATTCACACGAATAAAGTTCCTGAGATAGTTGATATTTTAAAAATTCTGTGTCATGCCAATTATGTGAACCTATGCTGGTTAGACCACATCTGCAAATTTAGGATGTATTGTCATGGTATGTGAATTGACCACAAAAGGTATCAGGAGGTTGATATGTGCTACATAAGAGAAAGATGTGTTCAAGAAATTCTCACACCTTTGCATCTCACTGAGTAAATGGGTTAATTACATCTGAAATCATATTTTGATTTGGTTGATAGTCTGATAAGTCAATTAAGGTGACCCTGGTACCATCTAACTGTTCTGTTTTAATTTCAAATAGGATATTGACCCTTTCTAAAAAGGATTATATAGTCTTGTCTAGATGAGCAAACAAACAAACAAACAAAAAAGAGTGACCTGAGTATAACTATGGTACTAAAAAAGAAAATCAGTATAGATAGGTAGGATTTATCTGCTATAAAGAATAGTTCACTGCTATAAGAATTTCTTACAAGAAACTCTACTGGATAATCAACCTTCTAGTCAAATTCCAGAGAATTCAATGTAGTTTGAACTCAATATATATTAGGGAAACGACAAAATGAATAATATGTAGTCATTCAATGGATGAGCTCACAATCTAGATAATATTTCCATGGGGGTAACGAGGAGTATCTCACCACATCAGAGGAATGAGTATCCTTTTGCTTTCTTAAGTATAACACATATAGTTAATACAATATTTTCTTGAAGTAACAGTAGAGTCAAGCCTTGTAGGACAACAGATATTTTCTACCAAGTCTCAGCTTAGTCTCTTACTCAGTTTTCTTGCCATAATACTCTGCAACATGCTGAATCCACAGTTTTTGCAGAAATGTGTCCACAATATTTATGCTATGAATGCAACAAAAAAGCAGTACACACATGCAGTAAGAAATTGAATTCAATAAGTAGATAAGCTTAGCCAAATATTTGAAACTCAAAAACTAAAGCATTCATTGTGCAATAGTAAAGAAAAAGTGGGAAACTGGAAATTAATGTAAAATATTTCAATACATTCTTACTATTTTTAACTAACAAAGCATATTTTACTGATGTCTGCAAGCCTTTTGTTCTTCCCTCTTTCAATTCTCTAACCCTGCCATCCACCCCATATCTTTCTTTCATTTGGAATTTTGGTTTACAACACTCAGTTGTAGACTCACACATATAACTTGTGCTTTTGTCTTATCCTTTGCACAAACACAAAATACACAGACAGGATATATTGATCAGAAAACCAGAAATAATCTTTTTCTAAAATTTCTAATCCTGATATAGATATATCAAAATTACACAATAATTTAATAGAATGAGAATTGCACACACACAGACACATACACACACACACACACACACACACACAAGCAGCACAATAAAACCCAAGCTAAACCAAAGCACAACAAATGTCCTTCTGAATAAAAAGGTTTGCCAGAGAGCTGAGAGCTACTCCTTTGGATGACAGAACACCTCAACTTCTGGATGAAAGGTTTACATTAAAATGATTATGTAGGACAGCTCTCTTTCCCTTCTTATGTATGGTATGTTTAACATCATATTTTCTTGATGATTTAAGGTTAGATTTATGATGTGAAGATAGGACTGTGGAAGCATTGATCCCAGGTACATGTGGATGCACAGCCCTAGAATGTAATTTCTTTTTCTTTTATTTTTTTTTAGATGGAGTCTCGCACTGTCACCTGGGCTGGAGTGCAATGGCATGCTCTGGGCTCACTGCAACCTCCGCCTCCCGATTCTCCTGCTAAGCGATTCTCCTGCCTCAGCCTCCTGAGTAGCTGGGATCCCAGGTGCCCACTACCACGCCTGGCTAATTTTTTTGTGTGTGCATCTTTAGTAGAGACGGGGTTTCACTATGTTGGCCAGGCTGGTCTCGAACTCCTGACCTCGTGATCCACCTGCCTCAGCCCCCCAAAGTGCTGGGATTACAGGCGTGAGCCACCATGCCCTGCTCTAGAATGCAATTTCTTAGAAAATTTCAAAATATCTTTTTACTGTTACAAGTTTTTAGAATTTGAACACTTGTTAGTAAAAGGAAATATGAAGTTGCTTTCTCTCAAGTAGTGTCTTTCTTTCTCCACAAAGCCATGTCTTAGAGTTATTTCAATTATGGGTATTAACAGTAACCAGAATGACCAGAGTCTCAGACACCAGATACTATCATGTCCACACAGAGCTAATGTTTATCCCTGTCTGCACTCTGCATCAACATATTGGAAAGGAAAAGCCACTCTCACTATTTCCATATTTTAAGCTGACACATTTTATGAATTCCTTTACACTCTAAAAGTAGTCTATATTTTTATTAGATAGGACTTCTCAAGGCATGATATAGCCTAAAATTTTCTAGAACCTCTGAATCCTTTTTTGACACTAAAGGTCCTTGATAGTGCCTGCAAAATGATTGAACAATACGAAATCTTGTAAACAGTTTCACATTCTATTTGTAATGTACCACAGTAATTGATCTAATGGATGATGATGAAACTGGTGGTGGGAAAGAGAGGTAAACACAAAAATGTATATCCTAACACCAAACCACTTTCAAAAGGCTGTGCTCCCAAGTTATCCTAGCCATAACATGTTCTGATTTTTACTTTCATATTAAAGTCCGTATAGTATATTGTAGAATTTAATTCATATCTGCTAAATTAAATTAGTGAATACATAAAATGGAAAACTGAGGTAAATTGTGTACTACCTATACTAAATCAAAGTACAGCTTTAAAGTAATATAAATTTAATAATGAGTTTTATTAAAGAAAAATGTTTTATTCTAAACAATTGCATGCATTTAAAACTTCCCAATGGAACTTATGAAAAAATGCCCAAACTCATTTTTCATTAATGAAATTCAAAGTAAATCCACAGCGAGAAACAATTTTATACTCAACAGAGTAGCCAAAAGTTAAAAGTTTAACATTATCAAGTGTTAGAATTTGGAGCAAGCAGAATTTTTAAGTTTGGGGGAATTTAAATTGGTGTAACCAATTTTAAAAATAATTTGGCATAATCTTGGAAACTTACAAATACATCATGTCAGTCAGAATCTAAGCAGACACGAAAAGTCATTTGATATTTAAATCAGAAACCTTAAATTATAGAATTTAAACAAATGAGAGAAGAATTGAGTTGACAAACTGTGGAGGACACAGTGACCCAGAGTTTTGCAACCACAGGAAGCCTCTATTACCGTTAAAGTACAGGGAGAGGAAGAGAGAGGAAAGAAGAAGGGAGGGAGAGAAGGGGAGGGAGAGGGAGAGAGAGAGAAGGAGGCGGATGAGGAGAAGGAGAGGGAGGAGGAAGAGGAGAAGGAATGGGGAGGAGGAGGAAAGAAGGCATGGTGCATGAATTCAGTGAATGAGGTTATGAGATTATTCATTGGAAGCTGGAGCTACAGTGGGCCTATCTGGTTGGAGGTGAGACATCAAAGTATATGCAACTATTGCCAAAGATACTGCCTGAAACACAAAGAGAGGAAGAGAAGCGCTCTTGTGTCTTCCCTGACTTTCCAATCCTTCACCATCAGCCAGACAGAGCTGGAAGTCAGCTGGAAATGGAAGCCTGGCACACACACTCTGCAAAGGTCAGTCTCCCAGTGGTACACAGTAGAGCAGTGTAAAGGAGCCAAAGAGTATACCTGAGGGCACACACATGAGCCCTGTGACCCAGCAATCCCACTCCCACATGTATACAAGGAACCTTGTTTTTAATAGGAGAATAATTAAAACAGGAAACGACTCAAGTATCCATCAACGGTAGTGTGTATAAATAAATTGTGAGTTATTTCTATGATGGAATATGACATAATGTTGCAGTCACAGACATGGATGAATCTTAGCAACATAATGCTGATTGAAAGAAACAGTCACAGAAGAAGAAATGCAATATGATTCCAACTATGTGAAGTTCAAAAGCATGCAGAGCAAGACTATTTCTCTTTTAGTAATACATACATATGTGGCAAGACTATGAAACAAAGCAAATTTCAGGACCACGGTTATTTCTGGTGGTAGTGGGGAAATCAATGGAATTGGAGATGGGTACATAGACGGCTTCAAGTTACTGTGGAAAATTCGAAGTAATAAACACATTTGCTTATCTTTATGATTAAAACCGTAGATCTTAAAATCTTTTATTCGTATGTGATATTTTTGTTTTTGTTTTTGGTTTTTTTTTTTTTTTTTTTTGAGACAGAGTCTCGCTCTGTCGCCCAGGCTGGAGTGCAGTGGCCGGATCTCGGCTCACTGCAAGCTCCGCCTCCCGGGTTTATGCCATTCTCCTGCCTCAGCCTCCCGAGTAGCTGGGACTACAGGCACCCCGCTAGATTTTTTTTTTTTTTGTATTTTTTAGTAGAGACGGGGTTTCACTATGTTAGCCAGGATGGTCTTGATCTCCTGACCTCGTGATCCGCCCGTCTCGGCCTCCCAAAGTGCTGGGATTATAGGCGTGAGCCACCGGGCCCGGCCTCTTATGTGATATTTTTAAAAGACAAACACATGTTTAACTGATTGGCAAGTTAGTATAACAACATCAACCTAAAATAAATGTTTTTTTTTTTAATCTGAAAAGGGTTTCCCTTTCAGCCTGCTGGATTTCTTGCACTAAAAGATGAGGGTTTAATAATCACAGCAGATCAGAGGCTTCAGTAGGAAGGAGATGGGATAGCTTACTGTGAAAAATGATTTTCCCCCTAGTTTAGAAGCGGCCCCTGGTAACATTTTTCTTGAAACTTCTAGTTATATATATATCATTGTCAGTCACTTTGCAACTTTGAAGAAACAGTTTTCCTGCTGAAGGGCTCTATGATAGTTAATGTGTTCTACATAATACAAAAAGTCATTTAAAAATTATTGCTTTAAGAAGTATTTATTGAGCACCTGCTATGTACATAACATCAAACTGTGAACTTAAAGTGGACTTGCATAATTTAATCAAAATTTATATTAAGGAAAACAGGCTATAGGGCTTTCCGATACTAAAATACCTGACAAATGAAATAGTACAGTTATAATCCATATGATACCAGGTATGAAACCTTCAGTAGCAGTGGGCTAGAGTTACAGGTTATCTTCTTGAGACATGTTGTCAAAGAAGACCATAGCAGTAGATAATTGGGAAGTTCAATTGGAACTATGTAGCAGACACTGCCCACTCTTGGTTTACCTCTGGCTTGATCAGCCCTGTGAGGGACAGTGTCAGGCATGCTAAAGGGCTACCAGGTCAAGCACCGACTGCATCTCTGTGTTTCTGCCTCACGACTTTCTCCAAAGTTATAGAAACTACCTCATCCTACACACAGCAGCGGACCTGATATCCCTGAGAAATACTTAACGAGGCACAGGAACCAGAGACATATTCCCCAGCCTCTTATCCTTCAGAGGGACAATTATGAGTACATTCTACAGCATTCCTCAGAGGGTCTTCATAGGATTGAACAACAGTTTCCCACTGCAGTAGCCAGCTCAATAATATACTCACTGTTTTTTTTTCCCCTGTTTTTCCTTACTTCCCCTGCCTCCCATTTGCGTTCCCTGTGATCAGCTACCAAATGAGCTAGTTGCTCTCTAGTCCTCGCCTCAGGCTTGGCTTTTAAAGAAATCCAAACTAAGACAAACTATGACAAATTACAATCCAAACGAGATTCTTTCCTCTCAGGGGGATGCTTAGTCCCCTCATCAAGCATCATTATCAAAATGAACACAGACTGCAGAGGAAGAAAATATTTGCCTTCACTGAGCAAAGTCAGACTCATGACCCTCAGGTTAGAAACACAGAGAAATGCAACTAACTCTGGGCTGAATAGGTACGATTCAGAGTGGAAAGACTTTAGAACAGCAATAAAGCCCTGGAATTTAAAAAAAAAAAAAAAAAAAGCTGCCAACTCGGTACGGACCAGATCCTGAGAGCAAGAGTACTAAGAGACTCATAGAAAAGGATTCAGGGGGGACCAGCACAGCGACTTTAGGCCCATAGAAACAAGCAACAGTTTGTTTTGGCTAAAGTTTATTACTAGGTGTGAACAAGCAAGAGATAAATATCGGAATCTATGGGTATAGACTTTGGATTTCATGCCATGGCAAGGTAAAATCTCGAGGTATCCATCTGCAACATGAAAAACAGAGAGGTATTTGCAAAAGGAAACATGAGAAGAATGTACCTAGCAGCACTGCCCAAAATAACACAATAAGCAAAAAATCTTCAAGCAGCCCAAATGCCCTCTGGCAGGAAAATGGACAGTTAACCTGATTATACAGTAGTCAAAGAAACGACTGCTACGCAAAACAATCAAGGTAAATTCTAGGGATGGGATGATGCATGAGGAAAATATGAGTCCCAAATATCCTTTTAATAACATTTAAATAAAAAAACAAACTAAAACATTTTGTGTCATACACTAAAATAAATATTTTTAATGTTCTCACGTATGTTCACAATAGCCCTATGGCATATTTACTATTATTGTCCCCTTTTTTTTTTTTCATTTTGGATGAGAAAACTGAGGCTCAGAGAACTTAAGTAACATTTCCAAGGTCAGATATCCAGTAGTTAGTGTAGACAGAACTCAAATCCAGGTGGTAACGCTCTGAAACCCACACTCTTAACTGCTACACTAAACTGGAGCAAATATTGTTGAAACATATATATCTGATAAAACATTTAAAAATATTACAGGATTATAAATTCAGGCAATGTTTACTATCCCAAAGTTGGGGACACAGAAAGATGGGATGAGGAAGCTGTGCTTTATGTCACTGCCAATGTTCTAGTCCTTGAGTCGGTTGCTAAGTGGAGATAAGGATGAGGCCAGAGAATATGAGTGGCACGAGTGCAAGATTACATCTTGTATTCCCTTAAAGTTTTAATATTTTGCCCATTTGAATTATTTTGCATTGATTTTGAGTTTTAAAATGAGGTAAAATATAATTTATCCTGATTTCTGAATTTTTAGGCGACCCCTTACATTTTGTGATTCAGACATAGCCATCCTTTCTGGGAGAGGAAGGGGAGGAGGTACACACAGGATTTGTCTTTAATGTAGGTTTCCTTATTTTCATAGATTGTATATTTGCTTCCTGTAGCTTGGTGTGAGGGCTGAGGAATGTTAAGCAAAGGTTAAATCACCCCCTCTCTCCTTAGTACCACCACTGAAGTCATTTCTTTCTGGCTATAAGTTCAAAAGGGGAAACTGAATGATGAGTATTGAGCATCTACACTGTCATGGCATTAGTAATTGTTCCTCACTTGACTCCCTCAGTAACTACATAAAGTAAGTCTTCTTATTCTCATTTCATGGAGTAAGTATTCTTATTCCCATTCTATGGAAGAATAATACTTACTTAAAGTATTCTTACTCATGTATTAAAAACTGAGGCTCAGAAACATTAAGAACATTGTCTAAGGGCAAATATTTCAAATGCCATAAATTCTTAAACTTCATGTGTATATTGTATGATTTTTTTTCAAGCTCTTTTGACTGGGCTATTCTGGGAGGTGGTCACAGCTATTAGGGCCAAATGAATTAAAATATATGAAAATGATTGATTAACTGTAAGGCATCATATCAACATTAATACAGTATAATCGATGATGTTAATAATAAAATCATTTACTTCTACTTCTAGTATTCAGAATAGAGGTAAAGGTATATTTTGCCTATTTTATAGTACCACATGAAATGAAATAAAATATTATTAAGAAGAAAAATGTACTCTTTTTACATTGGGAAACTATCCATCAGAGTCAAAAATCACTGTTCTCCTTCTCTCCAAAATAGAACATGCTGAGATTTATTCTATATTTTTGAACGATTTCTATTAACACAATTAAAATGCTGAAATGCGTTTGAAAAGATGTTTATATTCTGAAGAAGGGTAACTAGAAATATTTTCTACTCTAAATTGAGTCAGGTGTGATATTGTAAACAGGATAAGCAAAAATACAATATAAAATTTCAAAATTTACTGCTTGATTCCAATGTCCAGAAAAGAATGAAAATATAAATCATATAAAACTCTAGCCAATTTAAGCAACTGTAATCCCTTTAGACCTCGTTAAATTTACTTTATCTCTGACAGTAGATGATACCATAAATGAGTAAAAAAATATTTTACATGTCAATATTTTGTCTCTCTGGATAATATACTTTATTATTTTATATACCTTACTAAAACCCATAGAAATGTTTTAAAGATGTGATATTAGTGTTGATATCTATTGAAGATATAATTGGCTAAAGTTTAAAAAAGAGTAAAATATTTTTTCCAAGCACAGCCCAGTAGTATTGTACATGTGACCTTTGTTTTTTATTGCTGTTCTGATGGGGTTTAAAAAGCACTTTTTTCTAGTATAGTATATGGTAGTATAATAAGGAAATTATAGTTAACAATAATGTAATTTATTGTGTGTTTCAAAATAGCTAGAAGAGAATAATTATAATGTTTCCATCACAAAGAAATAAAGGTTTCAGATGATGGATATCTCAAGTACTCTGATTTGATCATTTATACATTATATACATGTATTAAAATATTACATGTGATATACTTTGGCTCCATGTCTCCACCCAAACGTAATGCCAAATGGTAATCCCCTTGTGTCAGAGGAGGGACCTGGTGGGAGATGACTGGATCATGGGAGCAGATTTCCTTCATGCTTTTCTTGCATTAGTGAGTGAGTTCTCAGGAGATCTGATGGTTTAAAAGTGTGGCACTTCCCAATCCACATCCCCCAGCTCCTGCCACCAGGTAAGACGTGCCTTGCTTCCCCTTCACCTTCTGCCAAGATTGTCAGTTTCCTGTGGCCTCCCCAGTCATGTGGAACTTTGAATCAATTAAGTCTCTTTTCTTTATAAATCATGCAATCTCAGGTAGTTCTTTATAGCTGTGTGAAAATGAACTAATACAACATGTAACACGAAAATATGTACAACTATGATATATCAAAAGCTATAAAGTATTTTTGTGTGCTCATTTACTATATATCTTAGATATTTTGGAACCACTACCACCACACATCACACACAAATTCACAAACATAACATGTTATAAAATATAGAAAATCAAATGAGAACACTTCCTAAAGTTATCCTTTTTCAACTAGTAGTCGGGGAGGAAACCGAATTTCAAAATCTCTGCTCTATAATTTCTCTCTAACTCTATATTGTCACTTCTGGAGGAATAAAGAGAAGAAGGTAAATTGCATCTTCTGGCTGTATTCAGAAGAATAAAAAATGGTTGGTGATCTTTGTTGTATGGATTTTATCTGGTGGGTTTTCTAGTTTACACTTAGATTTGCTGAATAAATCATCCTTGTTTCCGGAAAGACAATATGGCTTTGTGGGAGTGCTGAAGGCACATCTTTGTCAGTTCCCACTATCGGAGACTCCCAGTACATCCTGTCATGCCAGGATTTGCTTTGCCTGACAAGAAGGAAGAAGCTTATGATAGCTTTCTGAATGACTCTGAAAAATGAAGCTGCTCTACAGGTATCATCACCAGACCACAGATAAACTCAATAACGTTCATCCGCTAGAGTAAAAAAAAAAAAAAAAAAAAAAAAAAAAAGAAAAGAAAAGGGTTCACTTCCAGATCAGTCTTTGGTAGATATAGGCAGTAGGGACTAGGCAGTCCCAAGTCACATTAAAATGAAGGTTCAGCCTATTGTGCTGAAGTCTAACACAAATGTGCTCTTTTAGGTTTCCTATTTTATGTCTAAAATATATGTGACCGTAGGACTCCTCTGTCAGATATACACATACACACCAACTTATCTATTGTAAGGGTCTATATTATTAGTATGACTGTATATTAAATAATTTTATTATCTGAAAAATTTGAGTGCATTAAAGATAAAATTGTCTCCTGAAATCTAAGTCCTATTTAATCAAAACTTGCTTCAAAACATTCCCAAAGTTTCAACATGTATTCTTTCTTCGTGTGTGTGACAAGGTCACACTGTGTCGCCCAGATGAAGTGCAGTGGTATGATCTCAGTTCACTGCAACCTCTGTCTCCCAGCTCAAGTGAATCCTCCCATCTCAGCCTCCCAAGTAGCTGGAATTACAGGTGCCCACCACCACACACTGCTAATTTTTGTGTTTTTTGCAGAGACGAGGTTTCACCATATTGCTCAGGCTGGTCTCGAACTCCTGGGCTCAAGTGATCTGCCTGCCTTGGCCTCCCAAAGTGCTGGGATTACAGGCATTAGCCACTGCACCTGTTCAACATGTATTCTTAAAGGATTTAAAATGCTTTCTTCCTAGCATTACAAATGTTTCACAATAATTTACTTGAGAACTCTATGGAAGCTTAATATATTTCCAGCACAGGATACACACAATGATACAATGTCCTGGCCCTTGAAGTACGCATAATTGGATTGAGGAGAAGGACATTTGGAAAATAATTACCGTGCAATATGATACCTGCTATAGTACAGGTTCTTACAAGTGCTACAGGAGAATCAAAGGTAAGGGAGATTAATTCCACCTCAGATAATTAATGAAATGTATCACAGCAAAGATCAGATTTTGTCTGCGTCCCAAAGGAGAATGAAAAGCTTGGTAGGTTGAGAAAGTGGGGAATATCATTCAAGGTCTAAGGAGACTGCCTTAAAGTGCAAGCAGGACAGTCAAAGACTGGAGGAAATAAGTAAAAATAGGAAAATGACAAAAAAATAGAGAACCTTGTAGGCCAGGCTTAGGACTTCCAACTTCAGACAATGGCAATCATCAAAGACCCTTTAGATGACTAAGTCTGAGGGCAGTATGCAAAAGGATTGGCTTGGAAAGATCAAAATCAGAAAGTCCAGCTAGAATTGAGAAGACTATGCAAATAGTGTTGGTTGATGAAAAGGCATTGTTGGTATTAATGGGAGATTCCAGAGATACTATCCAACCTGTTTTATACTTTTTTTTATCAGTTTGCATGTCTAAGAACATCCCTAGGAAGTATTACTTTTCACTGCATTATTTTTTACTATTCAACTATAAAGTAAAGGGATGCATATAACTGTTGAGTCTTTCCTTGCACTCATGCCATAAATGTAAGAACGTAAAGCTATACCTTAAAGTTACTTTTTAACTCTTATATTTTTTATGTTTTATTAGTATCAAGTCTATTCTACTGAATTCAGTCTCAATTTGTTGTATTTTATTTACTTTTTAAAGAAAATTATCCAAATGACAATTGAAATAAAAGAAGATACCATTATTCTGTAGATTATATATATTCCAATTCCTGTTTCCTAGGTTCCCTATTCTAATCATCTACTTTTCCATATTTTCTTCATCACCAAATACAGGCAGTCACAGGCAAGTGCAGAAGTTAATAATCATTGATAAATTACATTTTATATGGACTTTGATATTCAATTTCTCTGGAGATATATAACTATATATACCTTTCTTTCCCTCAGAGGGCTTTAAGGAAACTAAATCCCTAAAATTAAAAGCACCAACTCATGGTTTAAAGGGTAAGTTAAATCTCTCTGTAAAGAAAAGCCTAAATGTGTTCCTTGCAAACATAACTGGTAATCAATAACTGAAAGATTAAAGCAGTACATATGCAAAAAGGAAGGTTGAAACTTAATATTTTGTTTATTGATGTCATTCTTAGATCTCAATTAATTTAATTTGATACATCAGCCTCCATCCTCAATCAAACACTAGATGGATAAAGATAATAATTATTATGTAATAGTCAATACACCCAGGTGGCTTCTGGCATATATGATCTATTGAAATACATATACTATTGAATTTTAACTAAGAAACACAGTTTCTAACCCAAGTATTATGTACTTTTTTAAACAATTCACTTCCTTGAAGGTTATGAGTTATTAACCATTTTTAATAAATTTCTCCCAGCTTTACATTTATTTATCAATTATATCTGAACTTCGAAAACACTCTGGATGCACTTGTCTTAGAGCAATGATGGTGTCTAAGCTTGCAGTTTCTGTGTCTGTGGAATTCATTTGCAGTAAATTGTGAATAAGTAAGTACAGGAGTAAAAAGCCTAGGCTCCTTGAAGAGTCTACATTCTCCTCCCTCCCACCTCTTTCCTTCTTCTTCTCTCCTACCCTCCTATCCTCCATCTGTCCCTTTCCCTATCCCTCTATCCTTCTTATCACACATGGGAAAAACTCAATTGAATTAAATTCAGTCTACCAGAAGTATACAATTGAATTTCTAATAAACACACCAGAAATTAGATGTGTATGTTCATTTATTCCTTCCACACATATTTGTTGAATGTTTACTTCATGCCACACTATGGATCAAGCAGTGAAGATAAAACAGTAAACAAGACATGCAAGGAAACTACTCTCATGGAACTTCCAATCTATTGTAGGGAATAGCAAATAAATGGCAAAATAACATAATCACCCAATATAGTAAGTGTTATTGAAGAAATAAACAAGATGTTAAGATAGAAAATACCTAAAACAGAGGGTCCAGGGAAGGAAAGAGAACTAGTCTGGATTTCATAGTCAAAGAAGGTTTTTTTTAGGATGTACAATTAAACAGATTTGAAGGATGACAATTATTCCATCATGCAAAATAATAGCACAAGTTTGTCCAGAGAAGAGCCTTTGCAAATTCCCTGGGATGGAATAGAGGCCTTCATTACTGTTCAGAACTTCTCTCTTCAATCTACCTTTGCAGCCTAAAAGGCATTTTTTAATATGGTCAAGAATGTTGAAACTATTTTTCTCGATAGTGTAAATAAATGTATGAACTACTCAGACAGTTAGCTATTCTGATAAATCAAGTAAGTTGGTAGGTTTGACTATGCTGGATAACACTGTTGCTGATGCCACATCGAGACTGGTTCCCATCTATTAACTGGTTATAAAACAATATTAGAAGGAATATTACAACTTGCAAAGAAAATGAACAGAATTCAGAGAAAAATCAACAAAAATTGCTCTTAAATATTTGAAAATATGCTCATCCTCATTCCTGAGTAGGTAAAGTGCAAAGTAAAAGACATAGTTTCATAGTTTTTCACCAATCATATTGGCAAAGATCAAAAGTTTGATAGCATACTGCATTTTTGATGGTATGAGGAGACTGATGCTCTCATACTTTCCTGACAGATTTGAATTGATATATGTGGCCATGTGTATGAGTGTGTATGTGCGTACAGCAGATCTCTGAAAGAATACACAGAAAACCAGAATGCTGGCACTCCCAGTAAGAGAGAAGGAGGATAACTAGGAGGCTAGCTAATATAATAGGAGAAACAATTCTCTTTATGCATTCTTTTTTGTTTACCTCTATGAATTTTGTATTGTGTGCAATTAACCAGGTAATTGGAGCTTTAAGAGCACTTTGGAGGTCATTAACCCTAAAAATATTTTACATAGAAATAATTATAAACATATTCGTCCAACCATTTATTTATTTATCCATGCACCATCCATCCATCCATTCATCCATCCATTTATCTGTTCGTCCATTTCATGTTTAAGGTATATAAACATTTATTTATCCAATAGACCTTATGTATGTATGGTACATATAAAGTTATATAAGAGATACAATGTTAAATAAGGCAATTTCTACTATCCCTAAATTTACAATGAAAGAGAAAAGCTACGCCATGATTACAGATATGAAGGGTTTGGTAGATGCATCACCAAGGCTTACATGTAAGCAGAAGGAGAGGGTACAGAGAGCTAAAAGGCTCCCCCAAAGGATTGAAACTTGAAAGGAATTCTGCAGGATAAGTTTGAAAGTCCTGACATGATTTTTTTTTACTGTTTCCTATTGCATATTCTTTTGTCCCTTTCAAGTATGAAAATTCTTATTTTTCCTTCAATGTATACTCCCTAAGTAATAAAAACAATTGTATTCTCAAAAGCTAACAAACAAGCAAGCAAGCAAACAAAAGTTCAGGTATCACATTTGCAGTAATACACAAGTGATTTCTTAAAAATTATGCTTTTAAGTATTTACTTAGAGGAGTCTTGAGAACATATTTAGACCTATTCCTAAGCTTTAGGGAAGTGGTCCCCAACCTTTTTAGCACCGGGGACTGGTTTCGTGGAAGACAATTTTTTCACAGACTTGGGTTAGGGAGATGGTTTCAGGATGATTCAAGCACATTACATTTATCATTAGATTCTCATAAGGAGCACACAACCTAGATACC
This sequence comes from Colobus angolensis palliatus, assembly GCF_000951035.1. Lineage (NCBI taxonomy): Eukaryota > Metazoa > Chordata > Mammalia > Primates > Cercopithecidae > Colobus > Colobus angolensis. The sequence goes on along the minus strand of NW_012117755.1, from coordinate 1,338,363 downwards.
TCGCATGCGCAGGTCACAATAGGGTTCTCGCTCCTATGAGAATCTAACACTGCTGCTTATCTGACAGGAAGCAGAGCTCAGGCTTGCCCGGGGCTCACTTCCTGCTGTTCCCCCTGGTTCCTAATAGGCCATGGACTGATTGGTCTGGGGCCCAGGAGTTGGGGACCCCTGCTTTGGGGAGAACAGCATAAAAAGGCAGCATTTCTGAAATTGTTCTAGAGTTTTATTTTTCTGTCAGTAAAATGGTTGTAGTATTGGCATCTAAATCTTACACTGTATTGTAGAGTCTCAATAAAGTTACTCACTGAATGAGTATTTTTAAGTTTCCCCTAATTAAATTACAAAAGCAAAATAAGATTACTATAACATAATCGACATGAATACCAAATATGAATTGATATATTTTTCCTATATTTTAACAGAAATTCTTTTTGAGAGAAACATAGAATTCCATGTCTCTTATTTATAGACATTAACTGCTACATTAGAAACAGAACTCTACCATGATGGCTACATAGCACCTTTTCCTCATGTACAAAATACTAATGCTACTAACAAAATACTTTTAAGTGATCCAAATATGAAATGTAATTATCAAACTCCATTATGAGGATGAGGTTAAGATAAAGTAAAATCATCTTTGTCAGGGTTGGGCACAGTGGCTCACACCTATAATCTCAACACTTTGGGAGGCCAAGGCAGGGGGATCACTTGAGGTCAGGAGTTCAAGACCAGCCTGGCCATTATAGCAAAACCCCATCTCTACTAAAAATACAAAAATTAGATGGGTGTAGTGGCACACGCCTGTAATCCCAGCTACTCGGGAGGCTGAGGTGGGAGAATTGCTTAACCCAGGAACCAGAGGTTGCAATGAGCCAAGACTGCGCCACTTCACTCCAGCCTGGGCAACAGAGTGAGATCTTAAAAAAAAAAAAAATCAACTTTGTCTATGCTTTGCTATAGGTGTTAACAATAATTGCCTATGGTCCTACATTGACGAATTTATTAATAGTGATTACATAAAAAAATGAAAAACAAACTTTCTATGTAGTGGTGATGTAAAAAGATAGTTTTCATCATAAGGATTTGGTATATTTTTAAAAAGATAATTCTTCATAGGTTTTTCAGGGATTGTCTGGTTTTATTTGCTTAATTAAAAATAAATGAGGCAATGTCTCATTGTAAAATAAGAGTTTAAATTTTAATTGGGAAAAGATACCCAAGACAGAAATACGTTTAAAATAAGTTACATTATCACTTTTAATTATAGAAAATGAAGCTTTCCAGAATTATGTTTAAATTTATAGATACATTAAAAACTATCAAGTTTAAACATTTAAGTACCTGAATAATCTTAAGCAAATATCAACTTTGGACTATGCTGGCATGAGGAGAGTGAGGAAATGCCAAGACAAAAATATAGAAATGATCAAAGAAGTCCTTGCTTTCTTTTGCTTACAGAAGATTCTATTGATATTGAAAAGCAAACCAAAACAAAAAAAAAATCTCTCTGACATCTGGATTCAAAATGTTTCCACAAGTCTATGGATGCAAAGTGAGTCTCAATTTTATGAAATAAAAAAATTAAAAAGGAAAATGTTAGCTAGACCAGGCATGATGGCTTACACTTGTAATCCCACCACTTAGGGAGGCTGAGGCAGGAGGATTGCTTGAGGCCAGGAGTTTTAGACTAGCCTGGGAAACATAGCAAGACCCTGACTCTATGAAAAATAAAAAGAAAATTAGCAGGGTGTGGTGTGCACTTGTTGTCCCAGCTACTCAGGAGGCGCAGGTGGGAGAATCATCTGAGCCCAGGACTTCAAAGTTAGAGTGAGCTATGATCATGCCACTGCACTTCAGCCTGGGTGCCAGAGAGATCTTGTCTCTTAAAAATAAAAATAAAAAATAAATATTAACCAACCTACTAGTTTTACCTGAGTTCCTTCAGTGGATTATGACATATTTCAAACCACAGCCATATTGAAGTTAATTTCTGTGTGATGGAATTTATTAGCTTTATGTTTTAAAATACACTGATTTTCTTCCTCTGAAAGAGTGAGAAAAGTATTTTTTAGAAACACAGTCTACATTACAAACTCTGATGAGTGGAGGTGAATAGTTTGCCAATGAAATGTGTGTGGATACTTGGAAATTTGCTGGGACATGAATAAATTGCCCAACCTTATTACTGTACACACTGAAGTACTAAAAAATAGAGATTGGCAGTAGAATCCTCACATCCCCAAAGAAAGAACATTATAAATATATGTGTAAATTTTTAGCATAAAATGTGTTTTAAAATAAAATACTAGGATGGAATATTAAGTAAAACCTGAATATTAAGAGCAGATACACTCAGAATTAATTTGGAGGATTGGGGAAAAAGTAGAAGGCAGCTTTGTGGCCAATGGTTTTGGTAATAATGTTTAGGGATTCTAGGAACACGATTTTCAATGTCATAGTCAACATTTTTCCAAATAACTAAGTAGGTTTTTCAAAAACTCTGGGTTTTTTTTTTTTTTTTTGGAAAAACAATGGACTCATTCTGAAAGTTATTTCGGCATACTATACAAAGCCCATGCAGTTCTCAGATGTGACCTGCTGGAATTAGGGTGACCACCTCAGTAGGTACTAACATTATATTGGCAATACTTTTAAGTTTAAAACCACAACATTGTATTCTGGAAGACTTCTATTTTGAGTCTTCTCATTCTGATAGTATCCTCCAAGGAACTTTAAGGGCTAGAACCTCTGATTTAGTAAACAAGATCTGAATGTTTGGGATGCATCAGTGAGTAGAAGCGATTCATGCACTTTCAGAAGTCATTAACCTTTGGGCTCCTCAAGTAACTGGACTGTATCTTGAATCCAGTAAATGAACTATATGAAACTGTCACTAAATTAAAGCAATTAAAGAAACAGTAATGCAAATAAATATGATAGGCCCTGCTAAAAAGGCTTTAAGAAAAGCACTTTAACATTTTTGAGGAAAATAGTATGTAAAAAGGTAGTACATGATAACAACTAAAATTAGTTAAATTAATTGTGAGAGTTACTTTAATCACCACATGTCTACATAACAATCTAAACTACTAAATATTATAATCTTCAAGAAATGGCTACAACTATGAAAAAGAGCATTGGAGAATGTATTAAGTTTGATAGTAAAAACAAAACAGACAAATTAAGCTGATTAGGCCATTGATTAGCTTTTGGATATTGCGGGACACAAATATTTAAGGCTTGTTTTCTATATCTTTAAATTGACAATGGATCCAGCAATCCCATTACTGAGTATATATCCCAAAGAAATGAAATCATTATATTGAAAAGATATCTGCACTCCCATATTCATTGCAGCATTGTTCACAATAGCCGAGATATGGATTCAACCTAAATGTCCATCAACAAATGAATGGATAATGAAAATGTGGTCACACACACACACACACACACACGATACAATATAATTCAGACATCAAAGAGGAAAATCTATCATTTGTGACAACATGGATAATCCTGGAGGAAGTTTTGCTAAGTGCAATAAGCCAGGCACAGAAAGCCAGATACCATATGATCTCACTTATTATAGGTGGTAACTAAAAAGTTGGGCTCATAGAAATAGAGAGTAGAATGGTGGTTACCAGAGACTGAGAGGAGGGTGTGGGGCTTGCAGAGATATTCATCAAAGAATACAAAATTTCATTTAGACAGGAGAAATAAGTTCAAGAGATCTATTGTACATGTTGATTATACAGGTAGTTCATAACAATGTCTTGTACTCTTGAAAATTGCTAACAGAGTAGATTTTAAGTGTTCTTCGCTTGGCCGGGTGCAGTGGCTCACGCCTGTAATACCAGCGCTTTGGGAGGCTGAAGTGGGCGGATTGCCTGAGCTCAGAAGTTCGCGACCACCAGCCTGGGCAACATAGTGAAGCCCCGTATCTACTAAAACACACACAAAAATTAGCAGGGCATGGCGGCGTGCGTCTGTAGTCCCAGCTACTCAGGAGGCTGAGATAGGAGAATTTCTTGAACCCATGTAGCGGAGGTTGTAGTGAGCTGAGATTGTGCCACTGCACTCCTGCCTGGGCGACGGAGCGAGACTCCGTCTCAAAAAAAAAAAAAAAAAATGTGTTCTTCCCACAAAAAATAAGCATGTGAGGTAATAAATATGTTAATTAGCTTGACTGAGCCATTCCACTATATATATATATATATATATCCAAAACAACACATTGAATGAAATAAATGATTTTTTTCTATTAAAATTAACTATTTAATTTAAATAAAATAAAATAAAATGGATTTGATCACCCTAACACATTTACTAGGTTGTTATAATATCTAACCATGGTATCATCTGCCAAGGCTATAATCACTAAATAAATGAATTTATTGACTTTTTTATTCCATAATACCCTTCACTAAGTTATTTGTATCTCTACTTCGCCTACTGGGAAGGTCCGCCTGTGGGAGAAAAGTTTCCATCTTATCTAGCCTTTCTCACATTCCCTTCTGTCCAAATCATTCTAGCCCACTATGAATCTAACTGTTTTGACAGGGTACTTATTCACTTGGCACATGATAGGTTCTTAATAAATATTTGTCTATTGCCTTATAGGAAGAAAGTTATGAAGGAAATGTAACTTGTTTACTGAGGGGTAGCAACTCTGTCTCTCTTCCTTTTTCTTTTGAGACTGAATTTCGCTCTTGTTGCCCAGGCTGGAGTACAATGGCGAGATCTCGGCTCAGCACAACCTTCGCCTTTTAGTAGAGATGATCTTACCAAACACAGACAAATTATGGAGAAAAAGTCTGTTAAGCAAATGCATACTGTCTTGGATTATTTCAGTTTTCAGGTATTTAGGTGGATTTTCCAACTAGGATATCCCAGAAACAGATTTAATGTAAATCACCTCATCCATTCAATCTGTAGATTCTATATTCATCTTTCTAAAAATTTGTTCTTACGTTCTTCTGGAACATTTATATCCCTAATAGGGATGGTAAATCTGATAATCTGATATTCAAGGTAGCATGGTGCACACACAGATTATTTGATTTAGAAAAAAATAGACATGTGTTTCTCCAACCCCTTGTAAGATGCAGCATGGGTACCAAAATATAAAATCATCTTATGTATTAAGTAGTTTCTATTTTCTCAAAAGAAAATATGCCTGTGAGCCCTCAAAAATGTTTTAGGCCAACATGTATACACAACATTTTAGGATTTTAGCAGATATATATAATCAATTATATGCATTATTTTGATAAGAAAAATTTTCTATGATAAAAATATTAACTATTTTTATATTTCATATTTATATCATATAAAACTTTAGAAATATTAGAAATGCTGACATGTTTTTTACTCTCGCATTTCATTAAATGACTTTATTCAATCTCTTTGCAAGTTGCTTTGAGGTAATTTTTTTCTTTGTCATAAGAACCCCTTTTTTTAAATGTCATCTAGAAGGTTTTTTTCAGAACACATCAACTCCATTTTCAGCTACATAAGTTGAGATAAACTACTTTGTGAATATGTATGCTATTCATCATAAAAATTTGACCTCACGCCGCACTCTGCTTGCTAGTAAGAAAGCTGTTTATATTTTTCCCCTTGTATTTTAGCATGTATTTGTGAATTCAATAGCATGACTGCTTACTGTTTTGTATGTGTGTATATGTAGGTATGTGTGATTTTTAAAATTACCATTAACAATGACACCTAGCAAGTAAAACGATGAAGTCAGATACCTGAGAATAACCTAACATTCAATATTTGCCTTCAGTTTTTCAATCCATTTCATCAGGCAACCTACTTATAGATGTAAAACTTGCAATGATTTGTCTTCTAAAGAGTATTATCTTATTCTTAGTAAAGATATCATTAAGAAACTTTGAACAAATTCACATATAAGGAGACATACCTGTTACAACACTGGTAACTTACATGGGGTTGGGGTAATTGCTTACAATCAGATATTCTCAGACATTACAAACTTTAGGGTGCAGTACTACAAATAGAGTTGATGGGTGCAGCACACCAACATGACACAAGTATACTTATGTAACAAATCTGCACGTTGTGCACATGTACCTTAGAACTTAAAGTATAATAAAAATAAGTAAATAAATAAAAAAGAAAATGGTGAATAAACACTTGTTTATTCATGGCTTCATTCTTTTGTTCACTGATTCCTTGTTCTGTGTAAACACATTCCAAAAATATTTATCCATAACGTAAAGGAAGGTATGCACAGATATAATTTCAAACATTAGTCAATAGCATTCAGTAACTGAATGGATTTCAGGATGGAGAAAGGAATAAAAAAATAAGTGACTCCAGGGATTTCAGATTTAGGAGCCCGGAAGCAGTGATGCTTATAATAGAAAGGGGAAACAGTCATGAAGAGCTGGTTTATGTGGGAGTAGATAATGAGTTCCATTTGGGATATTTAATTTTGAGACTGATGGGGGGACACTTAATTGGAGATGTTCTGTAGGTGTAATTATATTAAGAAGGGGAAAAAATTCAATTAGAGCTCCACCAAATTATATCAGCTGTGTCCAAACCATATTGATTGCCTCTGTGTATAGCTGGTGTGCAGTGTAGCAGAGCTGAATGCTACTAAGCTCCCCTTCACTTTTCCGTTTTTTGATTTGAAGAAGAACATGGAGGGTGACATGCTGGAAAGAGGACATGACCAGCAGCTTTCTCTCTCTCTCTCACTGTTCCTCCGGTTTCTCCTTTCTTTCCTCCACTGCAAATTGATAATACTGTGCCATGTTCAACTAATTGGCCATAGTTACTGAGGATATCAAAACCCATCATGCACAGATACTTTTCTTTTTTATTATTATTATACTTTAAGTTCTGGGATACATGTACAGAATGTGCAGGTTTGTTACACAGGTATGCATGTGCCATGGTGGTTTGCTGTGCCCATCAAGCTGTCATCTACATTAGGTATTTCTCCTAATGCTATCCCTCCCCTTGCCTCCGACTCCCTGACAGGCCCAGGTGTGTGATGTTCCCCTCCCTGTGTCCATGTGTTCTCATTGTTCAGCTTCCACTTATGAACGAGAACATGTGGTGTTTGGTTTTCTGCTCCTGTTTTAGTTTGCTGAGAATGATGGTTTCCAGCTTCATCCATGTCCCTGCAAAGGACATGAACTCATACTTTTTAATGGCTGCATAGTATTCCATGGTGTATATGTGCCAGTTTTCTTTATCCAGTCTATCATTGATGGGCATTTCAACTTACAATGAAGTTATATGCTGATATGCCCATCATAGCTTGAAAATTTTGTAAATTGAAAATGCATTTGTTACATGTAACATACTGTACATCATAGCTTAGCCTAGCCTATCGTAAACATGCTTAGAACACTTAAGTTAGCCTACAGTTGGGAAAAAATCATCTAACGCAAAGTCTATTTTATAATAAAATATTGAATATTTCATGTAATTTATTGAACACTGTACTGAAAGTGAAAACCAGAATGGTTGTATAGGTCCTCAAAGTATGGTTTCCACTGCATGAGTATCACTTTTACACCACCCTCAAGTCAAAAATTTGTTAAGTTGAACCACTGTAAGTCGGGGACCATCTCTGTACTTGAAAGTAGTCAGAAAAACAAAAAGGCTATAAAAATACATGATACTGTATTATTATTATTATTATTAGGTCTATTATTCTACTTAGAGAAAGACGAACTTCCACTAAGTATCTGGATTAAAAGAAGCTTTTGTTATTTGTACAACTAAAACATTGTAGAAATTATTTCCCAACTAATCAAGATGCTTTTAAATGCCTTTACAATCTAATCTTAACCTGCTTTTCTAGCCCCATTTTTGGTATTTCACCCAAGCATTCAGGATTTCAGAAACATATAGCTACCTATTGTCCTTCCCAGAAACTATGAAATTATATTCCTTTAAGCTTTTGCACATGTTGGTTCCTCTCTCCTGAAATGCAACCCCTATTCCTCTATAACCCCAATTCTTCATCTGATAAATCTTTACATGATCTGAGATTTATCTCAAATATTACCCCTTTCCTCCTACCCTAAGCAAAATCATTCATTTATTTTGCAATATATATATATCTTTACTATTGCATACACAAAATGCTACATTCTCTACGACACACTATACTAGGTTGTGAACTCATCAAGTGCACTATTTTTTAATTTTTCCATTCTTTACACCTATCTCAAGTCTATGCATATATTTTCATATTATATGATTCATGTTATATATTTATTATATATTATATTAATACATATTAATTATTAATATTATATATTATTTCATATGTTATATGTTAAATTATGTATTTTATCTTATTATATATTGTGTATATAGTCATATGATTCATATTTGCTTTTTTAATTTAATTTTATTATTATTATACTTTAAGTTCTAGGGTACAAGTGCATAACGTGCAGGTTTGTTACATATGTATACTTGTGCCATGTTGGTGTGCTGTGCCCATCAAGCTGTCATCTACATTAGGTATTTCTCCTAATGCTATCCCTCCCCTTGCCTCCGACCCCGTGATAGGCCCCGGTGTGTGATGTTCCCCTTCCCGAGTCCAAGTGATCTCACTGTTCAGTTCCCACCTATGAGTGAGAACATGCGGTGTTTGGTTTTCTGTTCTTGCTATAGTTTGCTGAGAATGATGGTTTCCAGCTGCATCCATGTCCCTACAAAGGACACAAACTCATCCTTTTTCATGGCTGCATAGTATTCCATGGTGTATATGTGCCACATTTTCTTAATCCAGTCTGTCACAGATGGACATTTCGGTTGATTCCAAGTCTTTGCTATTGTGAATAGTGCCGCAATAAACATACATGTGCATGTGTCTTTATAGCAGCATGATTTATAATCCTTTGGGTATATACCCAGTAATGGGATGGCTGGGTCATATGGTACTTCTAGTTCTAGATCCTTGAGGAATCGCCATACTGTTTTCCATAATGGTTGAACTAGTTTACAATCCCACCAACAGTGTAAAAGTGTCCTTATTTCTCCACATCCTCTCCAACACTTGTTGTTTCCTGATTTTTTAATGATGGCCATTCTAACTGGTGTGAGATGGTATCTCATTGTGGTTTTGATTTGCATTTCTCTGATGGCGAGTGATGATGAGCATTTTTTCATATGTCTGTTGGCTGTGTGAATATCTTCTTTTGAGAAATGTCTGTTCATATCCTTTGCCCACTTTTTGATGGGCTTGTTTGTTTCTTTCTTGTGAATTTGTTTGAGTTCTTTGTAGGTTCTGGATATTAGCCCTTTGGCTGATGAGTAGATTGCAAAAATTTTCTCCCATTCTGTGGGTTGCCTGTTCACTCTGATGGTAGTTTCTTTTGCTGTGCAGAAGCTCTTTAGTTTAATTAGATCCCATTTGTCAATTTTTGCTTTTGTTGCTGTTGCTTTTGGTGTTTTAGACATGAAGTCCTTGCCCATGCCTATGTCCTGAATGGTACTACCTAGGTTTTCTTCTAGGGTTTTTATGGTGTTAAGTCTAACATTTAAGTCTCTAATCCATCTTGAATTAATTTTCATAAAAGGAGTAAGGAAAGGATCCAGTTTCAGCTTTCTACTTATGGCTAGCCAATTTTCCCAGCACCGTTTATTAAATAGGGAATCCTTTCCCCATTTCTTGTTTTTCTCTGGTTTGTCAAAGATCAGATGGCTGTAGATGTGTGGTATTATTTCTGAGGACTCTGTTCTGTTCCACTGGTCTATATCTTTGATGATTCATATATTATATAGATTCATAGGGGTTTGTTAAATTAATGGTGAAAGCCCCAGTTTTTGAGGAAATTGTATGTATTGCCTATCTTGGCAGTCGACTTTACTAATAAGCTGCTATAAAATAAATATGATTCATTAAGAGTGTAAATGGAAACCTAATAAGGAGATAATCCTAAATTTACTATAGTCAGACATGTTGTGCAACAGAGAATCTGTATTCTGTAATTGCTAGGGGGAGAGTGTGTGGTTATTGTTAATAGTTGCATTATTTAGACCATTACATTGTATAAGTAATGTATGCTCATATTGATGTAAACATTATGTAGGTAATGCATATTTATTACAAATAAACTGGAAAATAGAGTAACTATGTTATTATGATTTGCTGAATCTTTTGTTCACATGTAGGCTGAGGTATAAATCAACAGAATAAAAGTGTTTTCATGGCTAAGGTCAGTGAGAGATTCAAACAAACGTATAAGCATATAAGTATGTGTATATATGTATGTATTCATAGTCACACACATATACTCACATGCTAACATATCAATTGATTTAAAGTTAATTTTATAGGGGATTGATCTGTCACATTGTCAAACACTAAAGAATGTATGAGTATTGAAAAAGTGCATTAGTGAAGATGAAATGCCAGCTAACTGAATGTAACATGGAATATAGGTATATTGAAAGTATTTATATCAACTTATATTCCATCATAAAGCTTTATTTTATTTTAAGGTTTGAAACGCCAATACCTACTGTATCAAAGCAGATTGGGTATTTAAAGGAAATGAGTTCAGTGGTAACTATGACAAATTAAATTTTGCCTGCTTCTGTAAAGTGGAAAGTCCTTATTCAGAATCAGACAATTGTTACTAGAACTAAAATGAGGGTCTAGAAAATCTATTCAAATATAAACACATGCATTATGCTACAGACAAACATATCTGTCCTTATCAAGTATAAATAATGAACAGACATCTGTGCATGAATGTAAGATCAGTCTACTTTATCCGGGCTATTTCCAATTTTGGCTGATAGATCAGTTTCCTTATTGATATGGCTACAATAGAATCCATTTGAATGAGATTTTGTAACCATAAGGAACTGTATTTTGTAAGTTGGGGTCACAAATCCTTGCCTATTTCGAACTGATTAACACTGAAACTGCTCTTTTGTGGAAACTGTGTGTGTGCAGGACCATATTTGAACAATAAATAATAAGCATATGTAATAAAAGTAATAATGATGTGTGTCATATAACATATAGTTTCTGCACTCCCCTAATGGGGTGGCTGAATTTTAATTTCAGGGGAACTTCCAACCTTATAAACAATTCACCAACATATTTTCCATCTATGGGGTAAATATGCAATAGGTTATAGCAATATAGTGATAGCAGACCTCTTAGGCATTTGGAATAAAGGTAGAAACAAATGGCAACATTTAATATTTGAATAAATATCATAAGGGTGAAGAAAGGAGAGTCGTGGGTACATATTGAGAGAAAAGTAATTATAAATTCGTATGCCTAGGAGAGAATGAAAATGAGCTTTGGCGAATGACCCCCATTATAGTGTAGTTTAAACAATTGATGTAGAAGCCCAAGAAGGCTGGGGAATATCAGATCTGCTGGTTAGAGGGTGTATCTGACTCCCAGTTTGAGGGTACAGCTGAAATAAATCAGTGATCCCAGAAAAGAAGTTTCTTTTTACATGCAAAACTTCTGAGCAAAGTGATCTCTGCCAGCTGGAGCTGGGGATTTACAGCCTCTATTTTTCCATCAAAAGAATCAAGTTGACTCCCAGTTGGAGAAAAACTATGTATTTTTTTCTGATGTAGCCTCCTGAGTACCCAAAACCATCTCCAGGATATGAAAAATTCACCTTATCCATACATATATGGCTAAAATTCCTTTGTAAGGCACTACCTATTTCCCTGTGTCTTGTATTTGATTAGAGTTAACTGTATTGAGAAAACATGGTTTATAAAAGAAATGACTGACCATAGGTATTTTCCCATTTTGATAGGAATGTATTTTTAAAAAACAAATGGAAACCGAAAGACACCAAAAATATTTGTAAAGGGGATAATACCCTGAGGGAAGGGAGCCAGAAGTAGAGACTAGAGATATTAAGAAAAACTTTACTGAATCTATATTTTGGCTCAGAGCTCACCCACTAAGGGAGTAAACAGGCAAAGTCACAAAGGTTTATAATCCTTAACACTTACCATTGGTGGGGGTAGGTGATTAGATGTGAAAAAAAAATGATGCTCTATTTATTCTGGGCATATTAAACTGAACTGAGTGATTTAAATGAACTGTAGGAAATTCAATGCAACAGCTAAAATGAATGACTAAGGAGCTAGAAGATCTTAATCTGTATAAAGCTGAAAGAACAAAATATGCACAGTTTAGCTCTGTGCTAATGAAAGGAAAGAGATAACACTAAAAATAACTGAATGGTGCAAGCTTCAAGGCAGCAGAAGAGTTCTGGCACAAATGGATCTATCCAGAAAAAAAAGAGACTTAATTACACAAAGGAAAAACTGTTGACTGTGAGGAAAAGTGTCCCAAGATGAAATGACTGCTGTTGAATGGGAAACCATCAGAGAGGCAGTGACGGGAGTGTTATCTCGACGACTGAAGCAGCTAAAATGAGACACGTTGCCGGAAAAGCCATTACAGACTAAATACCCCCTGGTCCTAAAGAGATAGATGCACATCCACTTAAGGAGAACTGCAGAGCAGGCACACCGCTAGAACACAGGGTGGTGAGTCAGGAGTTGGGCCTTTATCTCAATGTCATTAGGTGTAGTCTTGCTCAACCTAATTTATTTCTGTGACGAGGGTTCCTTTCTGACTATTCTACTTCAGTGGAATGTTGTTGTGACCAATTTTGTTGCTACTAAAATACTTAAATAAGGAACAAAATCCACTTCATGATAAAGATTTAATGCCACCTAATCCCTAAGAGTTAAGGACATTACAAAGATTATCAGTGAATCAATCAACATTGGTAGTCATCATCAAAAAAATAGGTTGAGAGTTTGAGTAAAACTAATGAAAATCATTTATAGGAACATTATAAATATGATTACAATAGATGCACCTCTTTTAGAAACAAGGTAATAAACACTGTGCTTCCAAGATGTATTTAAGAATGTTGAAGAAAGTGGGGCACAATGACTTGTACCTGTAATCCCTTTGGGAGGCTGAGGTGGGAGGGTTACTTGAGGTCAGGAGTTAGAGACCAGCCTGGGCAACAAACAGAGATCCCATCTTTAAAAGAATTTTGCTTTAGTTAGCCGGGTGAAGAGGTACCCACCTGTAATCACAGCTATTCAGGAGGATTGCTTGAACCCAGGAGTTCAAGCCTGGGTGACAGAGAAATACCACATCTCTAAAAACAATTTTAAATTTAAAAATACAAAAAAGTATGCTATACTAGGCTCCAAGATCTATGCTTGCCTCCAAGATCTATGCTTGCCTCCATTTTTCCCCCAATTTTTAGGATTTTTCCTTTGTGCAATGTGATATTTGATGCATAAAAGAATATATGTAGTGGATAAGTAAGTTACAAAGCTTAACAGTAAAACAAACATATGTCCATCCCAGTAATTGAAATATTAGCAATAACTCTTACCTGAACCTATGTGCTCCTACACTAGTTCTTCACTCTTTTGTACACCTCCATTTACCCTGGATTAAGTACCATCCAGAATCTGGAGACTGTCATATCACTGCCTGTGATTTCTTTTGTTTGCTCATTTGTTTTGTGTTGACTTTTTCAATTTATCACATATGCATGCATGCCAAAACAATATTTTCACTGGGTGTTCCTATGCTTGAGCTTTCTGGAGTGTTGTCTAATACAAGGGTCAGCACACTACTGCCCATGGTCTCCCTGACAGATTTTAAAAATAAAGTTATATTAGACTCACTCACACCTGTTCACTCATATAATATCTATGGCTGCTTCGATACCACAACAACATAGTTAGGTATTTGCAATATGACCTAGAAGCCTGAAATATGGACTATCTGGCCCTTTAAGAAAATGTTTGTGGCCCTCTACATTATGTTTTTACGATTGTTTCGTATTCTCACGTGTGACCATAGTTAATTATTTATACTGCTGTGTAATACTCCATGGTATGACCATAATACAATTATTTGCTATTATGAACACTGTAGCTATGAATGTCCTTCTCTCCCTCTCTGGCACTGGAGACACTCAGTGTAAATTGATTTCCTAAATTAATTTTTTAATCCTTTTTGCACCGACTATAGAAGTCACAAAGTCACATATACAGATTAAAGAATATTTGGAAACAAGAGTACAGAAAATGTAAGAAAAAAACCAATTCTATCTCTCCCACTTAGACAACAAGTAATACTAATGTTACGCCTTTTTCCTCTTGCTATCAAACTCCTTATCCATTAACAGCTGAGAAAGGATCACTATCGCCTCAACTTCCTTTTTCATCCTGCCTATTATGAATAATCCATAAACCTCATTTTAATGATTTTACTAGAAAGCATTAAATGTAAATAATCAGTGGGGAGTGGGTATAGGAGGTAATATTAGGCCAGCAAAAGGAAGAAGGAAGATTTTAAAAACCTTATTAAGCTTTTAAAATGTTTCAAAACATGTATTCTGTTTTTGGTATTTCACACACACACACACACACACACAAAAACTGTCTAGAAACCACAGGTGATTTCATACCTTTACTTGTATCTCTGTATCTCTCTTTTTTTTTTGAGATGCAGTTTTGCTCTTGTTGCCCAGGCTGGAGTGCGATGGCGCCATCTCAGCTCACCACAACCTCCGCCTCCCGGGTTCAAGCGATTCTCCTGCCTCAGCCTCCCGAGTGGCTGGGGTTACAGGCATGCACCACCATGCCTGGCTAATTTTGTGTTTTCTGTAGAGACGGGCTTTTTCCACATTGGTCAGGCTGGTCTCAAACTCCTGACCTCAGGTGATCTGCCCGCCTCGGCCTCCCAAAGTGCTGGGATTTACAGGCATGAGCCACTGCACCCAGCTTACTTGTATCTCTAAATCCCATCATAAAGGGGTATATCCTATTATTTTAAAAGTCAACATGTCCCTCTCATTTTCATTCAGCATGAGCTACTGCTACTCCTGAAACCTTCGCAAAGCTTCCCAGAAACAGGACAGCCCACTCCTAGTCCGTGGGCCTCTTCTCTTCCTCATTTCTTACCCTTTTCTTCCTCCCTGCTTTTTTTCTTAAAATGAAATTTCCCCAAAAGCTAGTCTACTACTGCAAGCACACCCTCAGATAACTGGATAAAGGAAGATAATGTGGCCTGAAGGATAGGCACAGAGGAGTCTGGGGATACTTCTAGCCAAATAGTTTTTGTGCCATAATAATCTTTATGACAGTAGGATCCTGAAATGTTACCTAGAACACTAGTACCTAGTCCCAATTTCTGGTGGGATAAAACTGTATATAAGGGAATCATTGCAGGTGCTTGTGTCTGAGACACTTCTGGCTGTGATTGAGTCTCCTACTTCCCCATAACGTAGCTATTCAAGGGTTTGCAAAAATGAGTTCTATAACCATTAGGTGTTTAGACATTCCACAACAAAAATTCACATTATCAAAAAACGTGTGATGCTTTAATAACAAAAATAAATGAAAATCCTCAAAGGAGTTAATATGCTAATGCACATAGTCACTTTATAAGAGGATAGTGTAAACAAATTATCCCAAATTAACTCAATAAGAGTCCTGGCAGAAACTGGAGGATTGGTTTCTCAATCTGCGGGTACGTAAGGCCAGTTTGCTAAAGGGGTTATCAATAGAGATATGCTCAGTGTTAGGAAATTCAAGAAGGGATGATGGAGAGTTAATTGTAGACCTCAAGGGTTAAGAGGAAGGAGGTTTCCTGAACTAGAGAGCCAGACCCAATAGAAATGCAAGAGAGAGCTGTCCAGCAGAAGCTCTAGTCTAACATTAGCTGTTCAGGGCTAATCTGTGGAAATCCCATGGAGCCATGAAAATAAATACTCTACCCTTTTCTTATCCACTGCACTCCTGCTGCAGCCTCTCTCAACTGGAAACCACAGGGCAAAGGAACTTTGATGCCATTCCTAAAGGGTAGTCCCCAGGACAAAGCACAGTGGTAAAGAATGAAAAATGGATTTGAAAGGACAAGAGGGAAAGAATTTATGCAATAAGCATAACTTTTCCCTTTCAAGTTAATCTAGTATGTTGAGTTGGTTGCTCTTTCACTAAATCCCCCTGTTTCCAAAGCCTGAGGATAACATACTACCTACTGAGTTCATAAACAACCTTAAAGCAGCAGTCCTGGAGCCTAGACAGAGACATTGTATGAGTAGATGAATGGAGGTATACGAGGTATACATGGATGGATGCATGGATGGATAGATGAATGGATGGATGAAGTCAATCACATTAGTGTTTTACAGACACATGTTACATAACCTATATCTGAACACGACGAGTCTCTCTTCCTCCTTAGATCATGGCAGTTAAGAGCAAGCACTGAGGTAACCAATATTATATTGATTTCTGGAGTAAAACAGGTACTCATCATGACTATCAATGATTTGAATTTGGAGATGATGTCAATTATTCAAATAACCTGAAAAAAAGTAGTGAAGTTGCTTATCTGAGACCCCAGAACATCCTTCATTTTACTCTGGCTTTCAACCTTGGATACACATTCAGATGATCTAGGAAACTTTTCAAATTGAGATGCTCGGATTACAGACCACTTAAGTCAGACTCTGTGGAAAGAGAATGCAGATCTCACTACTTGTACACACTCCACCAAGGTGCAGCAAAGTTTGAAAACTACTGATTTTCCCACTCTTTTTAAGATCTACCGTTATGAGCCTCACAATAATTCTGGTTCTCTTGGTAATTTACATGTTTTAAAGGAAACTAAAAGACACTTTGCTGATAATATTATATATGAAAAGGATCATAGAATTTATTGGGTTTAGGGGTGGGGAAAATCATACTTATAAAAGGAGTAAAAGTATGAGCAGTTCATAAAATAACCTGTGATAGTCCAGATTACTTGCATATTTTCCCTTTAATTTCAGAGTCCTTATCAGTATTCAAAGGACTGTAGAGCTTTTAGAAATGCTTCGGTGACGAACACTTTATACTCTGTCCCTGATAAATGAAAGTGTTCATTTTCTCTCAGATAAGTCAGTAACAAGCAAGTATTTTCTAGCAACTAGACTATATCCACCTATTCATTTCCCAAGGCTCATTGGGCATCACTAGGAATATAACAGGTTTTAGCTACTACCAACCCCAGTTACTGTAGAATTAGGCAATTACGTAAGAGTTTAAAAAATCAGTAGGGATGTTTTTATTTTAGACCATACTTGGATAATTGAAAAGTAGGTAGACAACATTTATTTTTTTGTCTGTATTTGCCAAACCACTGTATTACATTGAAAACGAGAAAACAAGCCCCTATGTAGAATATAGATTCTCACCAGTTCATAGATCAAGTAATAAGACATTTCCTAGGGTACTTAATTGTTTGATACTAAGAGCAATAAATTATAGGAAAATAATTTGTAATAATTGGTTAAGTAATCAACCACAATTAAGAAAAGATGATGGAATCCCTGAGGAAATCCAACAATACCGACAACATTATAAACTTAAAGAAAAAAACAAATAGTTGTTGCAGAGCAAGAAAAATGTGCCTAGCACAAATAGAAGTGTAATTACAGGGGATTTTATGTTTTTCATAATGTCTACAATGAGCATATACTACGTTTATAATCACAAATAGTCCACTAGCAGGTATCATATATCTGAGTTGGGAAATACCCTGTCACTTCACTAACACTTCTTCCTTTTTGTTCTAATAGCGTATTCACCAAATAATCTTCCATTCTTCCATATATATATATATCTATGTATATTCGAGATGGAGTCTTGCTCTGTTGCCCAGGCTGGAGCACAAAAGTGCGATCTCAGTTCACTGCAACCTCTGCCTTCCAGGTTCAAGCAATTCTCCTGCCTCAGCCTCTCAAGTAGCTGGGATTACAGGCGCGCACCACCAAGTCTGGCTAATTTTTTTGTATTTTTAGTAGAGATGGGGTTTCCCCATGTTGGCCAGGCTGGTCTCGAACTCCTGACCTCAAGCCATCCACCCGCTTTGACCTCCCAAAGTGCTGGGATTACAGGCTTGAGTCACCACACCTGTCCTTCTAATTATAATTTAGCTTCCCATTTAGGTAGCTCAATATGTGTGTATGATGGGGATAACCTGCTGATCTGCTGTATAAAAACTGGAACTAGTAGATAGTCATATTTTAAATTATTTGTCATTAAATTAGTACTGGACTAATAAATCCATAAATCTTTGGGAAGTTTGATTAGTAAGAAGGAGTATGTGCATATTGGCAAAGCCAAGAAATTCACCAGGAAATAAGATAGCCTAGCTGAGGTTTAGTCTCAGAAGTTCTGCCCATTTTCTTACTACTGAAGATTATGAGGGTTAATATATTTATCACTTTTGGAGATTCTAAAGCACATGGGTGTAATAAGCATTCTGAGATGGTCTGAAAAAACTTGTTTCCTTTTACTGATCACAACATTTCACACAAAATTTTAACATGTCGACAAAGCCATCTTCATGGACACGTGACCTGTGCTACTGCTCAGGGCCCTGCACTCAGAAGAGCCCCACTCTTGGTTCAATACTCTGCTGTCGCAACACTGACATTATTAATAATCTTATCTTTGAAGCTGTGCTTTACACGTGAAGTCACATGGGGCAATGAAATATGCACATAAACACAGTAGGTATATGCAACATGTGTGACCACCATTCCTTGCTGTTCCGCTCAAACTGGCATTTGCAATGCCCCATGAGCACAGAATTCTTGTGGAACCATGATGTGTGGAGGTTCAATGAGATTCCAATCAAATATAAGGTAAGCATGCAATTTCTGGAATGGAGTAAGCAGGGATGTTAATAGCCATGGAAGGTCATGTTTTCCATGTGAACAAAAACTTACTCCAAATGCAGGAAGAAGTGTGTGACATTCTAAGAAACACTAATGACCCAAAAAACCACATAATATCTTTTCTTACTTGTGTTCCTTCCTTGTATTGGCCAACCACCTTACAATAAAAATGATGATGTAGACAGAAAGGAAAAGTCAGAGCTACCTATTCTTTTTCCTTTCCTTTTAGTCCTTTCTTACACATCAGTAAGTCAAAGGGCATCTTCTTGATAAACTCTACATCTATGAATAAAGGAAATAAAAATCATTAAGTTCATTTTATGCAACATTTCCACTATTATGGTAAGAAAAGAATGTATGTGTGTGGATGATGTATGAAGTATAAATTGTGCAATGTCTATGATTCTCCATATAAGTTAAACATTCTCATATATCCATTTAAAAATAGCACTGACTTCAGTAAAGTTTCAGGATACAAAAGCAATGTACAAAAATCAGTAGCAATTCTACATACCAATAATTTTCAAGCTGAGCACCAAATCAAATACGCAATCCCATTTATAATAGCCATAAAAAATAAAAGACCTAGAAATACTTTAAACCAAGGAGGTGAATGATCTCTATGAGAAGACCTACAAAACACTACTAAAATAAATCACAGATGACACAAACAAATAGAAAAACTTTCCACACTCATAGATTAGAAGAATCAATATCATTAAAATGGCCATACTACCCAAAGCAATCTACAAATTAAATGTTATTGCTATCAAACCACTAACATCATTTTTTCACAGAACTAGAAAAAAAGCTATTCTAAAATTCATATAGAACCAGAAAGGAGCCCGAAAGTAATCCTAAGGAAAAAGAACAACACCAGAGGCATCACATTACCCAACTTCAAACTATACTATAAGGCTACAGCAACCGAATCAGCATGGTATAACGTTTCAGTTACATACAATGAATAAGTTCTGGAGATCTAATGTACAGCATAGAGACTATAGTCAGTAATACTGTATTGTATACTCGAAATTTGCTGAGAGTAAATTGTAAGTTTTCTTACCACAGACACAAAATAACTATGTGAAGAGATGGATATGTTAATTAGCTTAACTGTAGTAATCAGTTCACTGTGTATATGCACATCAAAACATCCCATTATACATCTTAAATACATGTAATTTTTATAACACTTAAATAAGAGCAAAAACAAAAACAAAAACAGCATGGTACTTGCACAAAAACAGACACATAAACCAATGGAACAAAGTAGAGAACCCAGAAATAAAGCCACACACCTGCAGTCATCTGATTTTCAACAAAGTTGACAAAAATAAGCAATGGGGAAGGACTCCCTGTTCAATAAATGGACGGGTTAGCCATATGTGGAAGAGTAAAACTGGACTCCTAATTTTCACCATGTATAAAAATTAACCCAAGATGACTAAAGATTTAAATGTAAGATCTCAAACTAGAAGAATTCTAGAAGGAAACCTAAGAAACATCATTCTGGACATTGGGCTTGGGAAAGCATTTATGACTAAATCCTCAAAAGCAATTGGAGCAAAACCAAAAAATTGACAAGTGAGGCATAATTAAACTAAAAAGCTTCCACACAGCAAAAGAAACTATCAACAGAGTAAACAGACAACCTACAGAATGGGAGCAAATACTTGCAAACTACATATCACACAAAGGTCCAATATCTAGAATTTATAAGGAACTTAAAAAACTGAACAAGCAAAATACAACCCCATAAAAAAACAGGCAAAAGGCATGAACAGACACCTCCCAAAAGAAGACATACAAGTAGCCTACAAGCATATGAAAAAATGCTGAATATCATTAATTACTGGAGAAATGCAAATCAAAACCACAATGAGATACCATCGCACATCAGTCACAACGGCCATTATTAAAAACTCAAAAAACAACAGTTGCTAGTGAGGTTGCAGAGAAAAGGGAACACTTATATGCTGCTAGAGTGGGAATGTAAATTACTTCAGCCACCGTGGAAAGCAGTTTGGAGATTTCTCAAAGAATTTAAAACAGAACTACCATTCAATCCAGCAATCCCGTTACTGAATATATACACAAAGTAAATCAAATTGTTTTAACATGAAGACACATGCATTCACATGTTCATCACAGCACTATTCACAATAGCAAAGACATGGAATCAACCCAGATGTACATCACTGGTGGACTGGATAAAGAAAATGTGGTAAATATATACCATGGAATACTATGCAGTCATAAAAAAGAATGAACTCATGTCCTTTGTAGCAACACGGATGCAGCTAGAGGCCATTATCCTAGGTGAATTCATGCAGCAACAGAAAGCCAAATACCACATGTTCTTACTTACAAGTGGGAGCTATATATTGGATACTCAAGGACAAAAAGGTGACAAAAACAGACACTGGGGATTACTAGAAAGGGAAGGAGGGAGGGGGATAAGGGTTGAAAAACTAACTATTGGGTACTATACTCAGTACCTGGGTGACAGGATCATTCGTATCCCAAACCCCTGGAATTCACTTGCCTGCTCCCTCCCGTAAGGAGGTGAAAATTGTGGTCTAGGTAAATGAGGCACCCCTGTTGTGAGTCCCGTGAAGGGGTCAGGGAAATAGCCTGCTTCAATATCATACTGAACTCTAGCTTTACAATAAGTTTCTCGACTCTCTTCTTTCCTACTCTTCAGGTTATTAGAAAATAAAACACACAAAACCCCAAACTACAAAATAGCAAAAACACCCAAGGAATATGATTAGTTAAGACACTATTAAAGTGTGGGTGTTTCCAGAGACGTTTTCCCTTCACAAACTGTTTGGACAAACGGAGGCAAGATGGCGCACTTCCGGGTTCTTCATCATCAACTTTTCCCGCGCACGGGAAAATGCAGCTGGTGCGCGGGAAGGTGCAGACCAACCGGGCATGTGCCAGGTAACATCAATTCGAAGAGACCAAGATTTACCTGGTCGCACCTGCGGAAGGTCCACCGACACGACCGTGCCCCGCCTATTGCCCTCCCACTCCCAGAAAAGCCACTCCCGGCGGGCCGGCGGTGGGGACTTCCCAGCCCCCAACTCCTGTCGGGACTGCATTAGGAACTCCATCGGAGAGCTCCACAGGGCAACTCTCTTGGCCTCCTTTGCCGGAGGCCAACAGACCTCTCCCTACCCACCTTCTTCCCTGAAGCTAGGTGACCAAAAATAAATTTTCAGTTTTGCTTTTGCCCTTGCCTACTCACTGGTTCTTTTGTGCTCCCTCTGGTGGTCTTAGAAAAACAAATCACAAACCACCCACTTCTCTTACCTTTTGAGAAGGGCGTGTGTGTGTGTGTGTTTGTGTGTGTGTGTGTGTGTGTATATGTGTACATAAGAGAGAAAGAGAAAGTGAGAGAGAGGGAGATTTGGTAGATAAAGACTCAATAGACTTAGGAACTTCCAATGTTGTTATTTGAATTTGAGAGATTGCTGAGTGTAAGAAAAGAGAATCCATTTTAGCTGGAGCAGTGGCTCACGCCTGTAATCCCAGCACTTTGGGAGGCTGAGGTGGGTGGATCACCTGAGGTCAGGAGTTCGAGACCAGCCTGACCAACATGGCAAAACCCCATCTCTATTAAAAATACAAAAATTAACCAGGTGTGGCAGTGTGCGCCTGTAATCCCAACCAGTTGGGAGGCTGAGGCAGAAGAATTGCTTGAATCCAGGAGATGGAGGTTGCAGTGAGCCAAGATGGCAACACTGCACTCCAGCCTGGGTGACAGTGTGAGACTCTGTCTCAAAAGAAAAACAAGAAAGAAAGAAAAAGAAAAGAGAATCCATTTTAACCTGAATCTTTTCTTTAAAGATTTTCTTTAAAGCAGCAGAAGTAACTCACCATTGAAATCATAGGAAAGGTTTCTACTTATGGCTAGCCAATTTTCCCAGCACCATTTATTAAATAGGGAATCCTTTCCCCATTTCTTGTTTCTCTCAGGTTTGTCAAAGATC
>NW_012117755.1:1309817-1313680 GCF_000951035.1 Colobus angolensis palliatus | reverse complement strand
TGGGGTAGATGTAAATGACATAATTTTTAATCACTCATAAGAGAGACAATAGACCATGAAAAAATGAGAAAATAAAGAATTAGAGACATAAACGTGTTATTACAGATTTGTCACGCATTAGAAAAAGAGAATGACTCAAATATCTGCCTCCTAAGAGTGAGAAATGAGAGAGGAATATGCAGCATATTTAAATAAAAGAACTTATGAAGTAAAAACTACTTGAATCATGTACAGATAATTTGATTAAAAAGTAAAAACATTTACTCAAACAATGTTATATTCATTAATAAGCACTGTACACTTTTTAAAATTCCAATAAGAAAAAATGAGAGACTTAAAATTAGGTGTGAATACCTTTCCCAGAGGTTAAAAATTTATATTTTAATATATATACATATGTAAGTGGGATCATAATATAGCATTATATGTATACATATTGTGTATTATAGTCTGCTTTATTTTTTCATTTATTTATTTGGACTACCTTTAATATCAATGCAATCACTTGTAAAATTTTATTTTAAATTTCCCTTCTTTAGAGATATATCACTGTTTAGCAGCCTCCTACTGATGAATACTTGTGTTGTTTCTATTTTTCACTGTAATGACAATTAAACAATAAATATAGGTACAACTCAATCTTTGCACATCGACTTAAGCATTTCTTCGATGTTTCCCTGGAAATGCAATTGCTTAGCCAAGCGTAAGCACACCGTTTCTTGATTGGTATTGCAAACTGCTCTCATGAAATATATTGATTCAGTCTTCTGTCAGAAGTATAGAAAGTATATAAGGAAAAGTTATTTTTATTTTAATTATTTGGTTACGAATGAGAGTGAAAAAAGGTATTTTTCATACACCTTTGGATGTATTTTATTTTCCTTTCGTCCAAATGTATGGGGTACATGTGTAATTTTGTTACATGCATAGATTGTGTAGTGGTCAAGTTAGGGCTTTTAGGGTGTCCCTCACCCAAATATATCATACACATTAATTTCTCATTATCCACTCCACTCCAACCCCCCATCCTACTAAGTTTCCATTGTCTATCATTCCACTCTCTGTGTACGTGTGTACACATTTTTTTACCACACAATTATGAGTGAGAACATGTGATATTTGACTTGCTGTGTCTGGTTCATTTCACTTAAAAAAAAAGACCTCCAGTTCTAACACTTTCTTCCTGTATGTTTAAAATTAGGCAATACATTTATTTTTCTGAATTGATTTGTAAGATTCAATCGGTTTTTAATGTACAGATTTTAAAAAATATCTATGTGTGTTTTCCATTTTAAATTTTGGGATTTTAAAAATCATTTCTACATAGGTCTCTACCATCACCACATTGTAGAAATATTCACCTATTGTTCTTCCTGTTCTTTGGGCTTCTTAAGCTTAATTATAATTGAACATTTGTTCAAGATGGAATTTAATTTACTGCATTGTGTAAAGCAGGGTTTGGCCTTTTAACATGATTATCAAAACCATTTCTTCCATAATCCATCTCTATCCACTGTTTTGAAATTCCATTTTTATTATATACACTAGAGCATATTCTGTGACTTTCTCTTTTGCTTCACTGATCTGTTTGTATAGTCTTTTAGTAGATTTTTTTTTTTTTTTTTTTTGATACAGAGCCTTGCTCTGTCGCCCAGGCTGGAGTGCAGTGGCGAAATCTCAGCTCACTACAACCTCTGCCTCCCTGGTTCAAACTATTCTCCTGCCTCAGCCTCCCGAGTAGCTGGGATTACAGGTGCCCACCACCATGCCCGGCTAGCTTTTGTATTTTTAAGTAGAGGCTGGGTTTCACAATGTTGGTTAGGCTGGTCTTGAACTCCTCACCTCAGGTGATCCGCCCGCCTAGGCTTCCAAAGTGCTGCGATTACAGGTGTGAGCCACTGCGCCCAGCCAGTAGAAGTTTTATTAAACAGTGTAATTGCTACATGGGCAAATGACCTTTCATCTAAGGTTTTCAACATTTTCTATTACACCTCATCTATATTTCTACCAGATAAACTTTAGAGTAATTCTTGTCACATCCAATGTCTTCCTGCCACCCCAATTTAAATTTTATGTGTTTCTATTACCTTTTAGGTTAATTTGTAGTAAATTATGTCTAAAATATTAATATTCCCACCAAGAAATATTGTATCTGTCCATGATGCAAATATTCTGTTATATTTTCAGTAAAGCTTTGTATATCAACAAATTTCATGCTAAATAAATTCATAGTAATTTCACATGTTGAACTTCTGTGGAAAATGATAGCTTTGATTTTCAATAGGTTGTTAAAAGAGAGATTAGCATTTAGAAAAATTACATTTAATTAATATCTAATTATTTCTAGGTTTTCTTTTCTTAATGAGTTTTGGGACTAATTTTCCCCATTAGTTATAATAGTCATCACTGTTGATTTACTTAGTACCAAGTTGACAATATCATCTATTCATATGAATAATTTGACTTTTTTCCCCAATACTTATGCTTCCCATTTCTTTTACTTCACTTCTTTCGCCAACTAGAATATACAAAATAGCATTTAAAAAGAGCAGCTTTGGTAGTCATTCTAGTTATGTTTCTAATTTTAATAAGGAGTCCTTCAATATTTCAACAATGATCATAGAATTGGCTCTTGTTTTGACATAGACAATATTTTGTATGCTTATAAACTATCATCTATTACATTGCTAAAAGTTTTGTTTCTACTCTTAAATTAGGGACAGATTCTTTTTCATTTATCAATACTTTTTCATAACTAAAAAATATTGTATATTTTTTCCATCTGATCTTCACCTACAATGAAGGATATAAATATAAATAGATTCTCTTGTACTAAGCATATCTGTTTTCCTGAAATAAATCCAATTTGGCATGATGATTTATTCTCTTATTGGCTAAATCTGCTATATTTTATAATATTTGAATATCTGTATTCCTGAGATTGGTTGATAGTTTTCAATGTGTATGCTATTTTTTTGAAGTCTCATAATCAAGATTATATGGGCTTTAGAACATGAACATAGAGGTTTAAGTATTATTTTTGTGGTTTGAAATGTTGTAAACAGATAATTCATACTTGGTTGTTTGAAAGCATTTGTCAATATAGTATTTTTGAAGATATTTCTTGTACTGCTTTTTAAAAGTTTCTTATAGAATCAAATGTTTAGTTCTCTTATTTTCCCTTTAATCTAAAATATAAAAAAATTAAGGCTATGAATTTTCTTTGATTACAGCTTTGTTCTTATTCCAGAAGTTTGAATGTGTATTTTCCTTATTCATTAATTTTTAAATGGCCTACTTGTTTTTTTTTTTTTGCTTCAAGGAAAGAACACTACTTTTTTTCCTGTTACAAAAACAATGTATGTTTACTATAAAAAGATACAATGACTATTCAGAAAAGTAGAAATAACTCATTTTTCATTAATACCACTGCTAACATCCTGTTGTCTACTCTGAGTGTTTTTCTATGTATCTGTCTATAAAAATCTAACGTAAATTGAATGTCCGATTCCTATATTATCTGAAAATTATTTCATATGATCTACTAATCATCTTTTCCTATTTGTTTTAAATTGCTTGCTGGTTTTGTTATATTACATTTTTTTCTAGACATTTTATAACAAAACAGATATACCAAATTAATCATATTCAATGATGTGTTGTTGCAAACGTATGTTTATGAAGTCCCTGCTTCGTTGACACTTTTTTTCTTATTCATATGGCTGAATTTTCTTTGAATTTACTGGCTTTTGTATAGGACCTGCTATGTTGTTTACAAGTTCAATGGCTTGCAACCTTTCCTGTGCATTGTAGTCACCTGGGGAGTTTTTATTTTTTTTTTTTATTTTTTATTTTTTTATTAT
>NW_012117755.1:1299327-1305082 GCF_000951035.1 Colobus angolensis palliatus | reverse complement strand
TGTTGGCCTGCCCTACTAGGTTGGGGAAGTTCTCCTGGATGATATCCTGAAGAGTGTTTTCCAACTTGTTTCCATTCTCCCCCTCACTTTCAGGCACCACCTGGGGAGTTTTTAAACATCCCAGTGACTAGGTTGCCGCCTAAACCAATTAAATTAGAAACCTCCCAGGTGGGACCTAGGCATCTGTAAGTTTTAAAGACTCTCATGATGTTCTAAGTATCAGCAAAGGCAGAGGACCACTGAGCTTGTTAGAATATTTGGGAAAGGGAGTTTCTAAGATTAAAATTTAAGGCTTATGTATTTTGCAAATGCAGCTGCTTTAGCAAATTAGTAAACAAGCTAATCCTAGTATCTCTAAAAAACACTATTTTAATTTTGCCTGGAGCTGCAGTTCTCAATATATTGTCCAGCATATCCTCCATGCAGGGAAACCACCGTACACACCAATACTTATGAGGGAGGATGATTTTTCAACTGTAACTCTTTAATTGCCTTTTAGAAAATCCATCCAGTTTTCCTTAAGCAAGTTTTAGAAAGTACATATATGAGAAATTACAAATCTGGTCTTCAGCCTAACTCAAGAATTAAAAAAAATAAAATCTCAAAGTGAAGTTGTATTAATTCATTTTTTCTCCTTACTTTTATTTCATAAAAACAGACATCTTTATCATAAAACTGGCTTGACGACATCATTTGGGGCCACTTTCCCTCTGAATGACAGTAATTCAAGTTGCATTTGCTTGTTCTTGGAATCATACGGTGTTTAAAAAATGAGAATAATTTGTACACGAGTTGCCAAAGAATGGTCTAATTCAGTGTTAGGACAAAGATGGTCTAATTTTGCATTATTTAGTCATCTAATTAAAAACAAAACTAGTAATAATTTAGCCATAAAGCTGTTCATTGAAGAATAAAAGCAATTGTTAATTAACTTTTCACTGAGGAAAGTCATACATTTTTCATGTTATCATAACATTTCAAAATGCCCTGGGAAATTACAAAATTAAGATAATGTAAACTATTGATATATTATAACTCAAACAATGAAACATTTTACCCAGGCCTCTAATGAGGATTCTCAGTTAAGGGGAGGAGCACAGGAATGCATAAACACATGGGAGGTGGGGTGGAGTGGAAACCCAGCTTCCAGGAAGATGCTTTAGGAGAAAACTGAGATTCCTAACTGATTTCAGGTATAACAGACCTAAGGCAATGTGCAATGCAATTTATTTCCCTAAACTTATCTGTTATAAAACTGAATCCTTAAGCTGGTTGTACAAAGTCACACAACTAGTCAGTTAATGTCTACAAATAGCTCTTTCAGAGATTTTTCTACTATACTTGTCACCTTATTTAAACCTTGAAACCCCACTCAAAATTGACAGTGAGAGAAACAGACACACACACACACACACACACACACCGGGGACGGAGGAAGAGAAAGTGTATTAATAGCTAAAACCCCTCTTGGCTTTGGGAATACCTTGGGAAAGAAACTCTCTACCCTCTGTTAATAAGAAGGGAGAGAGTTGCCTCCTCTTTGAATAAATCAGGTTCCTTAGACAATGTTGAGTTAAGGGCTTTAGTCATCACCCTGTTCTCTGGATGCCATGTCAGCTCACCAGATTCTTGTGAAACTACAGAGAATGGATTAGACAGTCCAAAATGTAACAGGTTGTACTTGTGTTTGCTCTGGTAAGTGGAGCTTTAGCTTGATTTAGAGAAATAAAAGGAACCGACATTTCTTTCACCTGGACATTATGGAAGAGAGGTATCTGAATCATCTAATTAAGTGAGCATGAAATCTGGAATACTGTAGGTGTTTCTACATGTTCATTCTTTCTTTCTACCTGCTTAATTATATCTGTGCTATTTCTATTAAATGCATCTGCGGTGAACTTTGCAGTTGCTAAGGAGAGCGTTTGCCAATTCCATATGCCTAGTCTAAGGTAGACTGAAGAGAATGTGTTATTCTGGAAAAGCAAGAGAGGCCAAGGTTTTCATAATATTTAGCTGATAGGGAATGAGAACTTTAGGTACATGTTATCGCTTACTTTTCTATTTTTCCAAAAATGTATTTGAAACACTGTTAAGCAGAACAATAATATTTATGCAGCATTTTACATTTTTAAAGTCCTTTAAATATTACATCATGCATAAAAATAATATTGATACCAAGATGTTATTGTCTCAATTTTAGAGGAGTTAACATTAAAAATAAGAGGGTTCTCAAAATGTCATTATTTTTTAATGACTGAACAAAAGTTTTACCTCAACATTTAACGTCAAAAACGTTTTCATTTTTATTAAATCATGAAGTTCTGTTTGTTCATCACATAAAATATTTTAAAGAGATGTTTGGGATTTAAATAGATTAAGTATTTCTATAGTGCCTTGAATTAACAAATAAAAGTAGATAAAACTAAAACTACACCCATCTATTTTCTTGCTATGAAACCTAGAGGAAAGTGTATCTGAAGTAAAACAGTATTTTTGAAGTTGTAATGTCCTACCATTGTTTCAATTAAATCCTTACATACACACACACATATGCACACATAATATATTAGATGATAGATAGATTAGATAGGTAGGTAGGTAGATAGATAGATAGATACATAGATAGACAGACAGATAGATACATAGATAGATAGATAGATAGATAGATAGATAGATAGATAGATAGATAGATAGATAGATAGGTAGGTAGACAGACAGATAGGTAGATTAGATAGGTAGGTAGATAGATAGGTAGGTGGATTAGATAGATAGGATGGATGGATGGATAGACAGACAGACAGATAGACATTTATGATCCCCACTGAAAAAACTGGCAAGCTTGCCTAAAGTGAAGAGGAGAATTATTAAGAAATAGTAAACTACCCAAGGACATTCTGTTCTTTTCTTTACACACAAATATGAACGATGATGCTCCCCT
The DNA here is from genome assembly GCF_000951035.1 of Colobus angolensis palliatus. Taxonomy (NCBI): domain Eukaryota; kingdom Metazoa; phylum Chordata; class Mammalia; order Primates; family Cercopithecidae; genus Colobus; species Colobus angolensis. The sequence continues at coordinate 1,302,144 of NW_012117755.1, read as the reverse complement.
CTGCTTCCAAGTTTCTAACTGTGTTCCAACCCCTATCATGCCACCGCTGTGTTAGTGTTTCCCATTTCTCCTTTACTTTCACAATGTTGCCTGTCCCATTTAATATTTTAATCTGAAGAAACCCTTGGGATGGGAAACACATGGTAAAGAATGAAGAATCGCTTTCTAAAAACACTGATGATTACAATGTATCCTTAACAGCTTTGGATGAATTTGTATTAGTTGTCTAAACAGTTCTAAAAAAATCAGCATAACAGCAAATTTGACAGCAATCAAAAACTCATCCTTTTTGAATATGCCCCTGAAAGAAAAGCTCAGCACTGTATGCAACTCCATCATATGGAGCCCAGAACATCTCTTTGTGGACATGTGACTAAAGGCAGATACTGCGGCACTGTGATACGGCTCACTAATCTGACCTGCCACAGAACATCACCCAGAAATCACCCCTAGTGCTTGAAAAAGCAAGTCTTCTTGCTTTTTCCTAAGTGACAGAAAGTGAAGATTGTGTCTATATCATTTGTTAGTCTTAGAAGACAGACAGAAGTTTGTCAGGGGAAAACAAAGGCATTCTAGGGAAAATAAACATCCAGTGTAAAGGTGCAGAGGCCAAAAATATATATTTAGGGTGGTCTATTGGAGGAAATACAGATGGACTGGTATTGCTAGTACAGCGGTGGTGAATGAAGCTAAAACTATAGCCATGAGCTAGATTTTTAGAAACCAGTATCCTATACTTGGGAGTTAGATCTCATTATGTAGACAGTAGTTGTGGCAACCTATGGGATTAAGTAGGGTCCAAAAACAAATATGTAGTAGTAGTAGTAGCAGCAGCAGCAGCAGCAGAGGTAATAGCAATGACAACTGCTAGGACTTATTGAGCACTTACATCAAGCCAAATACTGTTCTAAGCTCTTTACTTGTATCAGCTATTTAATTCTCATAGAAATAAGTATCATTTTATCCTCATTTTACAGAGGAGTGATGAAGTAACTTGCTACACATTATGGAGCTAGTAAGTAGCAAAGCTGGAATTCAAACAGAAACCAGTGTGCCTTTACACTGCACCACCCTGTATGCTTAGGGAGATCATGCTGTTGGCACATTGCAGGGGGAGAAGGACGCTGGAGACTGTATTCACCATGGCCGTATATTGTGTGGTGGTGTATTTCTTGGAAAGCACAATTCGGGAACACCATAGCAGAGAAGGCAAATATTATCAGCCTTCTTTATAGGTTAGAACATAGACTCAGAGTGTTTAAATTAATTGGCCTTAGCCTTCTGAATCTTCATACACTGCACTTTCTGCCCACCAGAATTACTTATTCCAATTTTCTGAGATCAGTCATTCCAGAAAATATATGAACTTTCTTCTTTTTATGAATTCAGAAGGACAGGAGACAGGTGTGCAAGATGCAGGAACACAAAAGTGACTTAAAATCTCAGAGATACATTCATTTGTGAACTTTCACTTACTCATTCATTCAGTAATCATTTATAGAGTCTTTTATGAACCATGTGCTATAAGCTCGGTCCTGGGAGTATAAGGTGGGAGTAAGCTGACAATTGAGTTTGCTTTTGTGCACTGGATTTCGTCCAATTTGCAGGTGGTACTTGGTTGGTTGAACTTCCTAAAGTTACCTCCCATCTCATGCCTCCAACTATTTGCCACTTTAGAAAAACATCACACACACCATAAACTGAGAAAATTATCAGTCCAGGGAAGCTCATTCCTTCTGCGAAAAAGAATTCCTATATTGTCAGCAATATTCAGCTGACAAGCCATGGGGTAAAACTGTGAGCATTTCAACTTCTGATTATACCCCACCATTTTTTTCTGATGGAATAGAGAGAGTGGCCAAACCAGCAGCCTTCCTTCAGGCCACATTTCCCCAGCTCAGAAGTTCCTAAAATCTTGGGGAGGCAATTCAGCTTTATATTTGACAGTTATTTATGTTTCTGTCCCTACAGACTCTTTCTAAGCAAAAGTTTTTCTAGACATATAATTTTAAGGGGAAAATATCAATATTTGAAGAAAACAAGTGTGCTTGAACGTCCCTCTACCTTATGACTCATTTGTTATTCCTAGGGTGTTCTGCAGCAGGTTAAGTGGGCTATTGAACAAAGAAAACCCCCGGAATTCTGACATTTTCTATTACCTTAAACTGATTGAAAATCAGCTTTTCTTCTGTTGAGATGAATTACTTGACAGTCAGTAGAAAAATTCTTCCCATGGGTTTCTCCTTTCTGAACCCTTTCCCACCCCCAGTCCTCAGAAATATACTTTAGTGAGTTTCCTCTATCCCAAGGCATTATTCATATAATCCAAGAAAAACTGAAAGAGACTTGATGACTAATTTGCAATGATCTGAGGTACCTGAAATATTTTATTCATTTTATTTTTATATTTCTTTGAAATAAATACACTTACTATCCTAAGGGTAACTCTGATATTAAAAAGACTCACATTTATTACATATATACCAGAGCCTATATCCCAAAATAGAATTATTTATGAGAAACCTTAACGCAAATAAAGATACTAAGCCCTTGGGGCCTCTTGTGCTTTTATATTTGACATCTCCTCTTTTTAAATATTCATGGAGAATAGCCTTAAGTAGAAACTTGAAGATGTGCTAGTATAAAACATCTTCCTGAGCCACTTTATTGTCGATGGGGTGTTTTCTCAATCTGGATCTCAATAAGTCTTTCCCTTAAATGAAGAAGGGCTACTTCTCAAACAATGTATGAATGCCAGCATTTGTTCAGCTGCTTTTTTTTTTTTTTTTTTTGAGATGGAGTCTCACTGTGTCACCC
>NW_012117755.1:1204420-1298968 GCF_000951035.1 Colobus angolensis palliatus | reverse complement strand
GCCACCGCGCCTGGCCTAATTTTTGTATTTTTAATAGAGATGGGATTTCACCATGTTGGTCAGGCTGGTCTTGAACTCCTGACCTCACTATCCGCCCACCTCTGCTTCCCAAAGTGCTGGGATTACAGGCGTGAGCCACCGTGCCCGGCCTTGTTCAGCTTCTTTAGCTTACTTTAGAGCAGTCACAGGTTGCCACTTTTCCAGCATCAGAGACAAAGTTCAGATCAATTTTATAAAACATTGATTCTAAAAGTCACAGTCTCATGGGAGGCCTGAATATCTGTCACAATTCATAACATATTTCCTCCTGCTTCATGTTCCATATATTGGAAACCCATTTACCACTAATTTCCCCAAATTTACAAGTTAGAGTTTAAAAACATAGTTTTATAAGTGAATTCATCTACTTTACTTTTCAGGTCATGGATTCTAGCTCTCATATGAAGCAAGGCTTAATTTTTAAAATTTCTTTACCTTATGTTAAATTTCAGATTGATGAGCTTTCTAATAATATTGAAAGTTCACATTACTACCTTAGCAGAGCTTCCAAATTCAAATTGAAATTTAACTGGGCTAGGTGCAGTGACTCACGCCTGTAATCGCAGCATTTTGGGAAGCCGAGACCGGCAGATCACTTGAGGTCAGGAGTTCAAGACCAGCCTGGCCAACATTGTGAAACCCTGTCTCTACTAAAAATACAAAAAATAGCCGGGTGGCTTGGTGCATGCCTGTAATCCCAGCTACTTGGGAGGCTGAGGCAGGAGAATCACTTGAACCCAGGAGGTGGAGGTTGCGGTGAGCAGAGATCGCACAGCTGCACTCCAGCCCGGGTGACAGAGCAAGACTCCATCTAAGAAAAAAAAAAAACGAAGAAGAAGAAGAAGAAAAGAAATTTAAGCGAAGATGTGAGTAACTGTTTCAGACCAGAATCATTTTTACATGTAAAAGATGAAATGGCGGTTTCTACTCTTAATAAAGGTAAAGATGAACTAATACATAATGCAAAATGAGTATTAGAAGAGATACAGAAAATGTGTAAGAGCAAAACTATCAATTTTTGTATTTTTCATTCATTCAGGAAATAATTACCAAGCAAGTCATACATGCCTAGCATAGTGTTTATATTTTTTTGTCCTGTCTCTATGATAGTGATGAAAGTGAATGATTCTTTTAAAAAATAAACATTAAATATCAGTTAGATACAAATATTATCATTGGTGTATATAACCAGAATTTAACTTGAATCACTGGCATCAAAGATTTTAAATAGTTCAGAAAATTATAAAATACTTTGCTAGTCCCCACTTATAAGGAGCCTGAACAGAGAAAATAAAAATACAAACAAATCAATATGGAAATATTCACTGTAGATCATGAAACTCAATGACCTGTAATAAAGTTTAAGAAAAACAATTTTATATTGCCTTGATGGAATAGCCCAAATCATCAAATCAGATGGAATTTTCAAAGACAGTATGCTATTATGAGAAAGACATGTGCAGAAACTAGGAAGAAGCTTGGATTCTGAATATGCTACCAAGAAGTTACAATGAATGTAATAAAACATCTTTTTGTGATAAGAAATATGGAAAGACAGTAGCTGTTCTACTGCATTAATCTCCTTCCAGGTTAACAGGTGCAGCACCAGTTGGCTTCAGAAACTCTTGTTAATGCGTTCCTCAGACTGTCCCCTCTGCTTCTTACTGTCTGCTCCATACAAAGGCATGCTAATATGTCTACCTATATATCATCATTGTTTCATTTTATTATTTGCTAACTTAAGTGTGCCAAAGTGATAGAAAAGAATCAAGCTTACTACGATTTTAATATACTAAGACACCTACTAGTAAATACAATGTTTATCGAATTTAAGACCTTTGTGGACCCATAACAGAGAACTAGTTCTGTGCAACAGGTTCCTTTCACCTCAATCCATTCAATCAACATTTTAAAAATTCCAATACAATTGCTCCAAGGACCTATGAGAAGTACTTCGGGTTCAAGGATCTTAGAGTTGAATGGAAACTCTTTCTTTAAGTAGAATGTGACCCAGAAGCCCAGTATGAAAGAGATGAAGAGTGAGCTATTCAGCTAAAGGAATACTGATGGTGGTAGTGGTGGTGGTGGGCATCCACTGTCTTCTCACCCTATACGTGGCCCTTGAAACACAACTAAAACCCACTAAGGCTCCAGTGAGACTATTGTAAAATTCCCATATAGTCTCCAATTCCTAGTTTGTCCACCAAATCTATCCATGGCATTTCTTTGTTTTTAAAGTTCAGGGGTACATGTGCATGTGTGTTATATAGGTAAACTTATGTCATCGGGGTTTGTTGTACAGATTATTTTGTCATCTAGATATAAGCCTACTAACCATCAGTTATTTTTTAAAATCCTCTCCCTCCTCCCACCCTCTACCCTCCACCCCCCAATAGGTACCAATGTATGTTATTCCCCGTTAAGTGTCCATGTGTTTTCATCACTTAGCTCCCACCTGTAAGTGAGAACACGCAGTATTTGATTTTCTGTTACTGTATTAGTTTGCTAAGGATAATGGCCTCCAACTCCATCTATGTTCCTGCAAAGTACATGGTCTCATTCTTTCTTATGGCTGCATAGTATTCCATGGTGTATATGTACCACATTTTCTTTATCCAGTCTATCATTGATGGTCATTTAGGTTGATTCCATGTCTTTGCTATTGTGAATAGTGCTGCAATGAACATACTGTGCATGTGCCTTTATAATAGAATGACTTATGTTCCTTTGGGTATAAACGCAGTAATGATATTGCTGGGTTGAATGGTATTTCTGTCTGTAGGTCTTTGAGGAATTGCCACACTGTCTTCCACAATGGTTGAACTAATGTACAGCCCCACTAACAGTGTATATGCGCTCCTTTTTCCCCACAACCTCGCCAACATCTGCTATTTTTTGACTTTTTATTAATAGCCATCCTGACTGGTGTGAGATGGTATTTCACTGTGGTTTTGATTTGCATTTCCCTAATGATTAGTGATGTTGAGCTTTTTTCATATGCTTTTTGGCCACATGTATGTCTTCTTTTGAGAAGTGTCTGTTCATGCCCTTTGCCCACTTTTTTAATAGTTTTTTTTCTCATAAATTTGTTTAAGTTCCTTATAAATGCTGGATATTAGACCTTTGTCAGATGCATAGTTTGCAAAAATTTTCTTGCATTCTGTAGTTTGCCTGATCACACTGTTGATAGTTTGCTTTGCTGTGCAGAAACTATTTAGTTTAATTAGATCCCACTTGTCAATTTTTGCTTTTGTTGCAATTGCTTTTGGCATCTTTGTCATGAAAACTTGCCTGTTCCTGTGTCCTAAATGGTATTGCCTAGGTTGTCTTCCAGGGTTTTTATAGTTTGGGGTTTTATATTTAAGTCTTTAATCTATCTTGATTTAATCTTTGTACATGGTGTAAGGAAGGGGTCCAGTTTCTATCCTCTGCGTGTGGCTAGCATGCAGCACCATTTATTGAATAGGTAGTCCTTTCCCTATTGCTTGTTTTTGTCAGCTTTGTCGAAGATCAGATGGTTGCTAGGTGTGCAGTCTTATTTCCTGGTTCTCTGTTTTGTTCCATTGACCCATGTGTCTGTTCTTGTACCAGTATCATGCTGTTTTGGCCACTGTAGCCCTGTAGTATAGTTTGAAGTCAGGTAATGTGATGCATTCAGCTTTGTTCTTTTTGCTTACTTGGGCTCTTTTTTGGTTCCATGTGCCTACTTGGGCTCTTTTTTGGTTCCATGTGAACTTTAAAATAGTTTCTTCTAGTTCTCTGAAGAATGTCAATGGTAGTTTAATAGGAATAGCATTGAATCTAATAAATTGCTTAGGATTGCCTTGGCCACTTGGGCCCTTTTTTGGTTCCATATGAACTTTAAAATAGTTTCTTCTAGTTCTCTGAAGCATCTCAATGGTCGTTTAATAGGAATAGCATTGAATCTAATAAATTGCTTTGGGCTGTGTGGCCATTTTAATGATACTGATTCTCCCTATCCATGAACATGGAATGTTTTTCCATTTGTTTCTGTCATCTCTGATTTCTTTGAGGAGTGTTTTGTAGTTCTCCACGTAGAGATCTTTCACTCCCCTAGTTAGCTGTATTCCTAGGTATTTTATTCTTTCTGTGGTAATTGTGAATGTGATTATATGTTTATATGTTTATATGATTATATGTGTATATACAGATGCAATGCAACAGATTTCTCTCTGTTGTTGGTGTATAGGAATGCTGGTGATTTTGGCACATTGATTTTGTATCCTGAGACTTTGCTGAAGTTGTTTATCAGCATAAGAAGTTTTGGGCTTAGACCATGGGGTTTTCGAGATATAGCATCATGTTGTCTGCAGAGATAGTTTGACTTCCTCTCTTCCTATTTGGAGGCACTTTATTTCTTTCTTTTGCCTGATTTCCCTGGTCAGGACTTCTAATACTATGTTAAATAGGAATGGTAAGAGAGGGCATCCTTGCCTTGTGCTGGTTTTCCAGGGAAACACAGCATTCCTTAAAGAGATGTGAAGTCCCTGTCTACACGCCAGTGAAAAATAACTCACTACTTCCAGATTAAGCTTTTTATATTTTTGGCCATCTCTCACTGTTACAAAGTTTGTTTGTTTAAATCTCTAGTGGACAAAGGGCTCTCTTTCCTTTCTTCTCATCATAAGAAGAATATGCTTCATTGCATTTCCACTGAACAGCTCTTTGAATATTTGAAGACAGATAATATATCCCTAAAATTGTAAGTTGCTTTCTAGACAGGCTCCAGTTTTCCACTGTCTCATTTAAATTATGTTTCCCAGAGCTGAACAGAACAGATTTGGTCTGATGAACATACTTTTAGTGTCAACAAAGAGGGTGTTCTGGGCACCATTTCAATTACTATACTTATTTCTTTGTTTTTCTTGTATCTGTATCATAATGTTAGAGTCGTCGTAAACTCTTGTTTAATTATTTAATACTTTTGGGTGGAGAGAGGGGAATTCTAACAAGAAATTTTATTTTCCCTATTCAATGTTATTTTGATGTATTAAGCAACTATTTCAGTGTCTGATATGTGTCAGGCATGTGATAAACAGCAGGATGCAAAGTACACATAGTCTACATCTACATGGTGTATACATATAGTCGAAGAAATATTATAACAGTTAATATGCAATGGTAACTTAAGACATAGGTATAGAGGAATCTGAGGCTTGGTTTATGGTCAAGATGGTATATATATATATAATCCTTGGTTTGTTTGATTCTTGAGACAACTCTAGAAACAATTAGGCCAAAGTAAACACTATCAACTATTATAATAGTCATGACTCCTTTGAGTATTTATTTTTTCTTCCAGAACTCTGACAGATATTGTGATTTAAGGGCATAGGGTTAGGAAAGGAAAAAAAAATGAAAGCAAAGAGACAGTGAGAACACTTTTTAGAACCAGGGCACAGCCTAAGATGAAGAACAAATGAAAGATCTACATCAGCAGCCAAAGGTAAAATTAAGCAATTCAGAAAGAAAACTGTGATTTTTCCACAGAAGAAAAAATATGGCAGACATAATGTCTGATGGCATAGGCTCCAGATGGAATAAGAAATACACAGCTGCAGAGTAAGGCTGTCTTCAGTTAATCGAGAGAAGCCTGATCATCAGAAGCATTAGCCTATGTCTGCAAACATACAATAATAAAATAAATGCAGAAATCACTATAAATCTTGGTGTTAATTTTGTTTTATAAAATAATTCAAGAACTATTATTTTGGAACCATTATACATATACAGTAAGGTAATTACCATACAAGTAATTATACTAATGTCATTGGAAACATAGATTTTCAGCATAAGAGAGAAGACCTTGCAGTTAAAATCAAATATATTAGTTCCTAATTCTTCATCCAAGTGGTGATCTGAGTGGTAGCTATCTGTGTTTATGGTACATGGTTATCCTTAATGACAAAGTTTATTAAAAATAGATGAAAATACAATAAAACTTTATGAAAAGCAAAGGGCAAGAAAAAAGAGAAATTCTTTCTTCAATAAACAGTGCTTATCAATCACTATTGCACATTTTATTTCACTTAATTTCTCAGAAAAATCTTATTTCTATTGAAAGTCTCTGTATCTTCAGGCACTGGAACGACTTCCACCAATTTAATTGTAACTCGGATGTTGATTTCCTAACACAAGTTCCTCCCACTATTTAATTTACCTAAGGACTATCAGTTACCTTAATGGGAAACCCTTCCACTTGTTATATCTGTAAGTTATCTAACAATTATGTCTCCTAAGAAAATATATATTTTTATCTCTCAAGTAATCTCAAGTTAAGATTACTACCTTTAACTAAAATGTTTATCCATTCAATTAAAATTTATTGAAGTCAACTTTACAAATGGTATTTCTTATTTTTCTTCTTTTACCTGTGTGTAAAATATGAATTCAACCAAGAAGTGTTTTTCCTCCCTAACAGAAAGGTAATCTTATTGGTTAATTTATTACCTCATTCACTTAACTTCTACATGGTACCTAGACAAACTATTGTAAACAGATCTTAGGTTATTATGATTGCAATATACATTATTACCAACCTGCTATTTAGGAGAAAAAACACTTCTTAGATATCATAAATGCAGCTTTAACATATGAAACTGCTTTAAAACAGGCATACAGGAATTTTTTTGGGGGGAGGAGTTGTGTGTGCGCTATTTTTAATATGTCAAAAGGTAATATGTTTAATGAACTATACCATATTTTTAATAAGTTATTGCAAATATGTTCATTTTATGAATTTTTATTTTTTCTTAATTATGAAATTAGTATGTATATTAGGAAGGTAATAACTTAACAGCAATGTGCCAGACACAGTTGAAAGTAACGTACTCATTTAATTTTCAAAACAATCCTAGGAGATATATACTCTTAAGATTCCTTTTGTAAATGAATAAACTGAGGCACAAAGAAGGTAAATAATTTGCCTGAGAGCATGCAGTGCATAAAGTACAAGGCACCTAATTTGAATCTGGCTTCAGAATCCAACTCTTAATAGCTACATTCTGATGACCCTAGATCCAGGGACTCTTCTCATCCAATTCCGGTTTTGTTGTGTTTTATGTAAAACACACCATTGTGGGTTATCAGATTCCAATTTTGTTCATTGACTTGGGAATTTTATCATTTACCTGTAAACTAAACTGAATTCTGCCATCTCACCCATTTTGTCAGCTCTTACTCAATTTTTTAGTTTTCCTTCAATATCTGGCTACAACTCTCCAATTGATGCTTCTAATTTTTTGCCTTCCCTCTTGACTTGGCATCACTGAGAACTAAAATCTGACTGCCCAAATCCTTACTGGGACTCCTACAACCTGCTGATTCTACTAGAACAACCTACAAGGTTATCTTCTGGCTGTCCTTCTCCCCCAGGATTTGAAAAAGCCTTGCACGCTGAAGCCCAAGAACTTGATATAAACTTCAAAAGACATATCACCACAATAAGTCGTATAGGCAACCTTCATGCCTGGAGCTCCTGCTACAAGAGTCATTCAGAAAGTCCACTGGAACTCCAGCATCATCTGTGCTCTGCTCCAGGAAATAACTATGAGTGGGAAATTAATGTTTATGTCAGCACCACATTCAAACTATAAACCAGAAAATCCATCAGATTATCACTCTACTATCTGAAGATGCTTAGAATTCAATATCTACAAAACTTCTCAACTGCCTGCCCTCTAGACTCAAAAAATGGGATTTATATTCTTCCCCAACAAGTTTTTGTTTTTATGTTTGTTTCCATAGAGGTGCCTGTCATTAAATGCCTGATCACGTGCATCAGCCAGCAACTATGCTCTACTAGCAAGTCTGAACAGATGATTTAGCTAGTCCTTGGTAAACAAAAGGTAATCGAATGACAAATGGACTTACATTGTTCAGAAGGAAGAATAATGTGTCTTCTTTACTTGAACAAGAGTGAGGCTCCACCAAGACTCTCTCCTTGACCAAATGTTAGCCGGGCTCCTGTGAGCCCTCTTCTCAGCTAGCCCACAACCTTGGCCTGTACAGACTTGAATAAAAAACACTAACATAGCATCTAACAGCTCAAAGTCACCTCTCTAGGATAACTCTAGCCTCCCTTAAGATGCATGTCTGAGAAAACTCAAAGCTGCCAAAATAATTTAGTTTGTTCCAGTCGAAACCTGAAGACAGCGAGAAGGCAGGAGCCTAACCTTAAGTGCCATTTAGCAAACGTAGAGGGGTTTCCTATGGAACCACCTCATCTTTCCGCTTTTCATAATTTGTTACTTCCCTGACTTTAATGAATCACCACTCAAATTCATTCTCTCATTCTCCCTTTAAAACTCCCGGTCACCTCTACACAAATCAAAGTTCAGTTCAGTTCATGCTGAACTCTATTATGATAGTATATTACTGATTAAAATATCCCCTCACTAATTAAACTGGCATCCACTTTTGTTTATCTTTGATAACTGGTTATTTGGTTGGTTTAGTTTCAGTTTGTGAAGGTCATGTGGTCTCAAAATGTCACAACATATAGCTAAAACCATGCATGCCAACATCGATGAACATGTGAAGAAGGTAAACATGATTATTTTATTGCACCATTTGTTAAAAAAATAAAAAGGTCAACTTAAACGAAGTACTGCATGATTACATTTAACGTATTTGTTGAATAGTATTTTTCCCTTGTAAAATTGTATATGTTAATTACACAAATTTGGAATCTACAGAATATGGAAGCATAAAATATAGATTGCCTCCCATTCTGAGAAAATCCTATTGAAAGATAAATTATGTCATCACAGTTTTTCTGTTTTTGTTTTGTTTTAATCTGGCTTGGTTTCTGACTTTTGTTGTTATTGTTTTATTTTGTCTATATAGGCAAGTATTCATTTACTTCCTGTATTAGTCAAGGTTCTCTAAGGAAATATTTGACTTTATAAACAGTTGAAGTAGGAAAGAGTGCCTGGAATATAATACCCACTTAAAAGTTTTTTTATGGTATGGTTGATTCACCCATTCTGTTTAACCTCAGCATTCAGTTACTCTCACTGCTATTTTTTTTTTTAAACCTGAAGCATACATTTTGTTTTAGGTTTAATACATACTCATTGCAAATACATTTAAAAATTCTAATAATGCAGAGCCTTTAGGAGAATGTTTGATTCACAGAAACTCAATAAATCTTTAACTATTGAAGGAATTTTAATTAAATAATTAATATTCATAACCCCACTAAACAAAATTACTGCTATTTATTAATATTATTAGTTTTCCAATCATCTGTGTATTTTAATAAGCATACTGTAAAGAAAGTAATCCTTTTTCCTTTTTTCCAAACATAAAAAACACTATGTTATACTAACTTTATCACTGAGATAATCTCAAGCAGTTATTATGAGCTGCTTTTGAGCTATCTGAAGGTACATTTTTACTGCTATGTAATTTCCAGGCCCATATACATCTGGGCATAAGATTTTCTCAGCTGTTAAAGCTCATCTGGTTGCCATTTAATGATACCAAGAACTAAGCCATCCCAGTTTTGCACATATTATACTTGCGTTAAGTTCTTTTTCCAGTTATAAGAACACAACTTTTATTTCTTACAGATAATTTCATCTCAACAACATGTTTTAGACCGAAGTTTCAGTTTCCTTAACTTAATAATTTGTACTTTTGATTGTGGGAAAATGACAACAGCATACAATAATAGAATATTACACTTTTCTAGCTGTGGAAGGCTGATGACACAAAAGCATAGGACTACATAATGGCAGAAAACCTGATTACAGTGTATACATGAGTTTTTTTGCAAAGATCTGAATAGAGAACAGCAGTAAAATAGTCTTCGCAACATATATTGAAAAATGCTAAAAATAAAATAACTTGCACCATTGCAGCTAGCACTATATTCACATTACAAAAGGCCATTTAATTTATCCAAGACAACATTGCCAGACACAGTAAGGTTATGCTTTTGAATTTTATTGCTTTTCTGTACTTCTGTTTTATTTGATTTGAAAATATTATTTGTTGTTGTAGGTCTATATGCCCTTTAACCATAAAGAGTCTGCCCTTTGTTTTATATTCATGCTTATATAAATAACTTTTAATAAAAATAATTTTAATCAGCATTGGTTGAGTATAGGACTTTGTATTTATTTGAATTGGCCTGTTTATTACTCAAGTTTGAGTAGCACTACACTATACCAAACATGAAGCAAAATGTCTTAACACTAGGGGAAGCTGAGCTTGGTTCTTTGTAGAAAAACTCTATCCAGGAGACATGGGGTAGATCAATACAGACATTCACACACACCTCAACACATATAGGAAGGTTGAAGAATTTGTAAAGTCATCATTTTATTAAAACAAAATACGTCTCACCACATTGTTGGGTACATGTTACTGATCTGGCTTAATAATATATAGGGTTTAACTTCCTGTACTTGATATGCTTGGAGGCAATATTACTGCAGTACAAGCCAGGGCATCAGTTCCACTACGGTTTTGTCAGCATAGAAAGCGGCACTACAGGACAAAATGAATTCAAACCAATGTAGCTTTCATACAATACCCTGAAGGGTACTACTGTGAGACAGGGGCAAGAAAGAAACAGTGATGATGTGAGATGAGACCCGATAACTGTTCTTCACGGATCTACACAACCTCTGAAAATGCCTTCTGCCTGAAAGAAGTATCAGAAGCCCTAGAACATATGCTAATATACATAATCAAAGAGGCCAAAGACAATCGTACCACTCAATGAAATTTATATATTCAAATACATACCCATGTAAACACACATTCCACATATACAGAAGTTTATGCATATGTGTGTATTGTAGTTTGAGTTTCATAATAAAACTGTCTCAAAAGTGAAGACAGTTCACACACACACGAATTATTTTAAGACATAAAAATTGGAAAGAGGTAAAGATAAGGATAATAAAATATTATAACAATAGACTGAAAGAACTATGATTCTGTCTTCTTTATCCCAAAATGAATTTAATAAATTAATATAACCTAAATTGCAAGAGGAAGAACAGGTTGAGGTTGCATACTAAGGTGTATTTTATATCTGATGGTTCCATAGCTATGAAAGTCTTGATGACGCCAATGCATATGCAGAAGCAAAATCTCTGCTCAGATTGAAAATGAGTTACAGTTAAGAGGAGGTCTAATCTCTCATCTTTTTTCTCTGCATACAATTTTGAGTGTGCTAACCACATAATAAGTTATCAATAACTACTATTTTGATTGATTGTATTAATCCAAATATTGAAATGAGGATGTTTACTGATTTATTGCTTCCTTGTTAACTCCTAGCAAATGTTAATTACTAAATAAAGTTTCTGAACGAATAAGTAATCCAGAGAAAAATATTATAGCCACACCTCAGGAATGCCCATTGGTGATCTACAACAGAAGTTGGGGTCAATCAAAGTGTATAAAGGTCATATAGAAAGGACTCAGGAGGTCAATGTAAAGGAGGCTTCCATCACATAAAGATAAAAAATATGAGGACGATAAAGATAATAATACAGAAGGTGGAGCACCTCAGTTACATATAAACATATTTAAATTCATGCATTCATAGTGATGCCAAAACAAACAACTGGATGATAATAAATAAATAAAATATTCACTGGTGGCCGGGTGTGGTGGCTCATGCTTGTAATCCCAGCACTTTGGGAGGGTGAAGTGGGTGGATCACGAGCTCAAGAGATCGAGACCATCCTGGCCAACATCATGGTGAAACCCTGTTTCCACTAAAAATACAAAAATTAGCTGGGCGTGGTGGCACGCATCTGTAGTCCCAGCTACTCGGGAGGATGAGGCAGGAGAATCTCTTGAACCCGGGGGGTGGAGGTTGCAAGTGAGCCAAGATCATGTCCCTGCACTCCAGCCTGGGGACGGAGTGAGACTCTGTCTCAAAAAAAAAAAAATTACTGGCAACTTTTGGAAGAGACTAGAGAAGCAATTCATTATTTTGAAAATTGTTCTTTTGGGGAAGAAACTGAAGCGTTTACTCTGCTTTGCTTTGTATGAATTATACTACGAGGTAACCAAATAGAAATGCAGAGTTCTCTTTATAAGCTGGGCACAGTGACTCACACCTGTAACCCCAGCACTTTGGGAAGCAAAGGCAGGCGGATCACCTGAGGTCAGGAGTCTGAAACCAGCCTGGCCAACATGGCAAAACCCCATGTCTACTGCAAATACAAAAATTAGCTGGGCATGGTGGCGTGCACCTGTAATCCCAGCTACTAGGGAAACTGAGGCAGGAGAATTGCTTGAACCCAGGAGACAGAGGTCGCAGTGAGCCGAGATTAGGCCACTGCACTCCAGCGTGAGCGACAGAGCAAGACTCCGTCTCAAAAACAAAACAAAAGTTGTCTTTATAGAACAGCTCCTCCTAACAAATGAAGAAGTGAAAACAGTATATCATTGTTTTGCAACTCATAATGAAATAATGAATCTAGACAATGATCATCAGTGGCTGCCAACATCAAACATTATATACCTTTTGATGAAAGTACACAACACTTTCTATACAATCATCTTGAATAAAAAAAGAATAAAATTAAGCTGACTATAAGTAGCTCTCTAGACTTAGCTGCTAATTTGTCAGCACCACAGGAGACAGTGAAACACATGAAACAATATCATGTGGATGTAATCAACAAATCTAGATAAAAGGTCCTGTTTCTTCAAAAATGAAAAGAGAGAGTGAGAAGGAGGATGAGGAGCAGGAGGATGTGGGGTATGGAGGAAACAGAGACAACAGAGAGAAGAGAGGAGTCCTATAGGATAATGTGGGAAATATAAAATGTATTTGATGATATTAAGAAAATATTTTCCGGGGCTGGGTGTGGTGACTCACGCCTGTAATCCCAGCCCTTTGAGAGGCCAAGGTGAGTGGATCATTTGAGGTCAGGAGTTCAAGACCAGCCTGACTAACATGGTGAAACCCCATCTCTACTAAAAATACAAAAGAAAAAATTATCCGGGTGTGGTGGCAAGTGCCTGTAGTCCCAGCTACTCGGGAGGCTGAGGCAGGAGAATCACTTGAACCTGGGAGGCAGAGGTTGCAGTGAGCCGAGATCGTGCCACTGCACTCCAGCCTGGGCAACAGAGTGAGACTCTGTCTCAAAAAAAAAAAAAGGCTGGTGGGGGTTACTTGGGAATATAAGCTGAAATGTTTAGAGCAGAAGTGATATACTTTCTGGGATCTGCCTCAAAACAGAGAATAGGAAGTGGGTAGGTAGAGAGGAAACCAGATGGTAATTATGATAATGGTTAGAGCTGAATGAGCAGTACGTGGTATTCATTGTTACTTTTTTATTTTGTATATGTTTGAAATTCTTCATAAGAGAAAAAATAAATGGTCCGTGTGCACCTGTAACATAATAATGACAAGATACATCACCCTAAGAATAAATATGTCTTAAGTTATCCCCTTAACCTCATCTTGGCTTCAAAGTGTACTCTTTAATCATTATAGTTTGTCTAGATCCCCAGAGAGTGTTCTCAGGTTTTTCACTGTTAGTCTATGAACTTCATTCAAGTAATCAGAAAGCCAATATAATAAAATAGTTTTTAACTTTCTGGAAAACACGCAAGCATAAATAACTATCACTTATACTTCTGTAAGAACACTGACATTGAATCATCCTCAAAGCAAAGTATCTAAGATTCAGAGTAAGTTGGATTCCTACTTGTTCAACGCAAAGATTCAGCTATACCTGGTGGTTAAAGGAGTTAAACATTAACCTTATCTTTTAGTATCTATTTACATCTAATTTGTAGAGGGGGTTAAAGATCTCCTGATAAAAATAAAATTAATAACTTAAAATTCTCTATAATTCGACAACATATTAGCTTTCATGCCCATCAAATATGAGGAGCTGCAAAAAGCACGGTGTCGAGGGATAAGTCTAGTGTTCTCATGTAAAAATAATCTTGCAGATATAGACAAGATAAACTAAATGATAATGAGGCCTAAGATTTGGAGTGGAGGAGGAGTCCCAAGTACAGCTTGATAGCTGTTACCTGCACTTACAACCAAATCAGCCGTTTTGATGTCAAATGTGTGGCCTGGGATACAAAATCTATGTATAAATTTTAAAGAATTATTTTATTACAAGTCACTCTTTGGAGTCCAGCAACTTATCATCCCTCCTTTATAACAGAGAACAGATTAAACCACTGAGGATGGGAAGTTTCCCCTTGCTGCTTCATGGATGTAAGCTGAATAGCTGCGACTTCATGCACATTGAAAGAACCAAGCAAAGCACCAAACAGCAGCATTGAAGAGGTTGACAGTGGTCTAGGGCACAGGTTGAGCTGCAGCACCTGTGGAGGGAAACCTTTGTCTAGAGTATCAATAGTGTAGCTGATAGAGGTGAGAAAGGTTCTGGGAGAAGCATGCAATCACAGAGCTAAGTCAAACATCAGTTCAAATTTCAGAATGTCTGAGTGACAAACATCCTGCAGGGACAATGATGCAAATTGGAGTAGAAAATACTGAAGAGTGGCCAAGGTCTTGCAAATGTGCATGGAGATGCTAACAAGCTAGCAAAATCCTGGTACTAAAGCCAAAACTACCCATGGTTACACAGGTTCATAATGCCACAGACAGTTTAGGTTATAATAAAATTCATGAATTCTTCAGTGCTTGGCTGGGCAGGATCTGTACTGAACAAAGCACTCCCGCAGGTACTGAAAGGCAGTGCCTATTCACTAACTGGTGCTGTTATTCATCTGTTTCCTGAACCAGCAACATAAGAGCCCCTTTGTCTCCTCTTTCATCCCTCCCAGGCAGTCTATTGCCCAATGTCTAAAATTGGATTCCCCAAGATCAGACTTAAATGACGAATTTGAGTCCATGTAGCTGATTATGATGGAGATCACAGGAAGCTTCACCAGGGAAGTAGAGAAGTGAGATAGAGAAGAAAGGAACACACAGAGTACATTAATGAGCAAGTTATGACTATGGATGACTGGGACTCAATGCCACTGGAGACTTCTAGCAAATAAAATAGACATGCCTCATGCATCCTACTTGAGTGTAAAAAGTTTGGAGTTTTTATCATCCAATTCTCATTTATTATTAACCGCAAGAATGCCACTTGGGTCTTCAATATTCCAGCACTTCTAGCCTTCCCCGCAGTGGCAAACTCATCAGAGAAAATCTTCAGGTGCATACAAGTAGATGATGAGACAAAATGGGAGTGCTGAAAGGGTATGGATAGTGTCCACTAGATTTAACAAGTACCCTACACTTATCTTATAGTGTATACTATAGCTGTTTTTGCTTTTTTGTACCAAATGATTCATATTTTTTTCCTTCTTTTAGAAACAAGATTGAAAATATAATCTAGGTTGAACAGGAAGCATGGAGATAGTTCAACTGAATAGGAAGTTGCTGGTTGTAGAATATTTCTATGCATTCTTCACAACAGTGCCATGTGAAGCCTCTTCTGACTTGCCCAGTTAGCTTTTATTTCTCTCTCTTTTGTGTCAGCACTGTACTTTGCACATCTTATTGTTTCATTCTTCACACTTTTCAGTATTATACTTATCTATTTGCCAGTAAATTCTTCTTAATAGACTATCATTTTCATGGGAGCAATAATTGGGTCTTTCTTCAACTTTGTATTTTAGGCATGGATTATAGTCCCCAAGAATCAGTCAGTGTTCACCAAATGTTCATCTGTTGAATGCATAAATGACTGTGTGCGTTGCTGCTAATGATGTTGTTCACCATTTTCTTCAGAATGTGCTTATGCTGGTCAGATTAAATAGCTTTACTTGAGGTGTTTCCAACTTTTAAACAGATTTTTTTTTTTTCTGAGAGTGATTTAACACCACTGAAAGTTTTCAGTTAACTTCGAGTTGTTTTAAAAAATGAAATAGCTATTTCTGGTGAAAGGAAATAAGGAAGAAGAGATAGTTCTCACTTCAATTTGAGTTTTGAGAGGATCGAATTGCTTCAGTCCAAGGGGTCAATACTGAGGCGTCATCCCTAGCAGCTGGAGAATATGTCAAGATATTACTCCAAAAGATAGTTTTATCCTTCATTTGCTGCAAAGATAAATAAATGCATATATACAAAGTGAACAAAAGCTTTGAAAATAGTAAAACGTTAACATTGGATAGTATAGTCACTGTTATTGAATGAATGTTTGCGTCCACTCAAAATTCATATGTTGAAATCCTAACTCCCAAAGTGATAGTATTAGGAGATGGGTTTGGGACTTTTGGGGAGGTGATTAAGTCACGAGGATGGAGCTCTCATTATTGGAATTAGTTGCCTTATAAAAGAGTACCTACAGGCCAGGCACAGTGGCTTACGCCTGTAATCCCAGCACTTTGGGAGGCCAGGGTGGGTGGATCACGAGGTCAGAAGTTCAAGATCAGCCTGGCCAAAATGGTGAAACCCCATCTCTACTAAAAATACAAAAAATTAGCCGGGCATGGTGCGGGGTGCCTGTAATACCACCTACTAGGGAGGCTGAGGCAGAGAATTGCTTGAACCCCGTAGGCAGAAGTTGCAGTGAGCCAAGATTGTGCCACTGCACTCCAGCCTGGGAGACAGAATGAGATTCCGTCTCAAAAAAAAAAAAAAAAAGAACCTAGAATGCTCCCTTTCCCTTCCATCATGTAAGGAATCATCGACAAGATGAATGTCTCTGAGGAAGCAGGCTCACCAGACACCTAACATACTGGTGACTTTTGGACTCACCAGCCTCTAGAACTAGGAGAAACACATTTCTGCTCTTTATAAACCACCCAGAAATATAATATATATCTGTATATAGCCACCACCCATATATGTATACACACACACACACACACACACACACAGAGTTTATCAATTTTTGAAGTGAAATAACATATAAATTAACAAAAATTCTCTCATGTGCTACCACCATCACTGCCCAGATACACAGATAAAAATTCAAGTACCAATCAAAGTCTACTTTCTTCCTATCTATAAAGCTATAAAATGAGTGGTATGAGACTAAACAGAAATGTTCTGTGCTTTTTGGCACAAGCATGTATTTATTTATTATGTATGTATTTATAGTGTTTTCATACAAATAGAACAATTTGACATATAAGTAATAAACTAGAACACATATGCACATAGGTATGTACATGTATGTCTGTGTACATATGCACATATATATGTTCTACTTTTGTGGAAGTAATACTATATAATGATCACATTTCAACATCTGTTTATATAAATTCATCTCTTGTTTAAAACTGTAGTATAAAGGCCACAGACATGGACTACCACCAAGCTATGTCCATTTAGATTCCCTATTTTCCTATTATCTAGCTACAAAGAAAACCCATGCCCATCTGAACCCTTACTCATGCGAAAACATAAATGAAGGGCAAACTCCTTGAAGTAGAATTGCTACATAAATATATAATTATACTTTTAATTTTGAAAGATAATGCCAAATTAATCTCAAGAGTCTGGGCTTGCGTTACTCCATAGTCAATGATGGCTTTGTTCCTCACACTCTTGCCTCCAATATGCATTTATTCTTGAATAACTTTGACCAGATGAGACACTTATGATCTCAATGCTCATCCTCCTACTACTCTTTAGATAACCTTGTTTACCATTTTTTTAAACAGTTTGTAAAGAAAAGAAAATTTCCAAACTCATTACAAATATACTTTGCTAAAAGCACCAAAAATATTAAATTAAATGTTAGAAAGAATAAGACCTACTATTTGATAGCCAAACAGGGTAAGTGTAGTCACTAATAATTTAGTTGCACATTTAAAAATAACTAAAAGAGTGTAATTGGATTGTTTGTAACATAAAGGATAAATGCTTGAGGGGGCATATACCCCATTCTCCATGATGTGATTATTTCACATTACATGTCTGTATCAAAACACCTCATGTATCCCATAAATATATATACCTATTGTGTACCCACAAAAGTAAAATACTAAAAATACAAAAATTAGCTGGGCATGGTGGCATGCATCTGTGATCCCAGCTACTCAGGAGGCTGAGGCAGGAGAATCACTTGAACCTGGGAGGCAGAGGTTGCAGTGAGCCAAGATGGCGCAACTGCACTCCAGCCTGGGTGACAGAGCCAGACTCCATCTTGAATAATAATAATAATAATGGTAATAAAAATAATAATGAAATTCAGTGGATTCTGAATAAGGCACAGGTAAGAAGAATTTTCTTTTTCTTTATTTAGTCTTAAAACTGAAAAGTCTTAATGAATGTGTACCTACCATGTGCAATTAGACAGAATTAAACAGTTTAAAATATTAATGGAAATATTTTTCATTTAATCTATTTGTTCTAAACAATTGCTAAAATATTTTGGTCACATCTAACCCTCACAAGGCAACCATTTTCTATTACTTTCCTACATTTACTTTTTTCCTATTGTTTACTAGGTTTATTTTGCTGTTGTTGTTTTCTCCTTTTTGAGACAGAGTTTCACTCTTGTCCCCCAGGCTGGAGTGCAATGGAGCAATCTCAGCTCACGGTAACCTCTGCCTCCCGGGTTCAAGTGATTCTCCTGCCTCAGCCTCCCAAGTAGCTGAGATTACAGGTGCCTGCCACCACACCCGGCTAATTTTTGTATTTTTAGTAGAGATGGGGTTTTACCATGTTGGCCAGGCTGGTCTTGAACTCCTGACCTCCAGTTATCCGCTCGCCTTGGCCTCCCAAAGTACTGGGATTACAAGCGTGAGCCACCGTGCCTAGCCAGTTTGTTAGGTTTTTATTAGGTTCAAGATTGTGCTGTATTTTTTAGTCAATACAAACACAAGCAAGCCACAGCTCCAAGAAGTGTACAACAAATGATTTCACTGGAGAGTAATTTTATTTAATTAAATACTTGGTCACACTATATAAGTGGCATGTGAAGAAAAAACAGTCACTTTGGGCTGAAAATTTCAGGGAAAAAAAACCCTTATGGAGTAAAAATAACTTTATAGTTTATTGCTGAATGATTTACATTTTTATTGATATAGCTAACTTGTATATACTCAGTGTTAGTTCTTAATCATATTTAATGCCTGTTACACATGCCACATTCCTCATGAAACCATTCATGATTCTTTTCCCCATACCGATAATTTGTATTATCCCATTCTCATATAACATGCTTTTGGTATACTTTTAAATTGACAGTATATTTTAATTTCTCTTATAATTTTTTATGTTCTATGTTCTATAGTATTAAAAGATTCATGACCTAGAGACACACACACATATATATGTGCACACATTCATATATATTTAGCTTTATAGAATTCTTGAATTTGACTGAATAGAAAGTGGTGGCCAAGAATATCAAATCTACCTAAAATTCACAGAGGTTTGAGATTCACAAAAGGTCGCTTGATTTGGCTTACAGGTTCAGGGGAGAAAAGTAAATTTCATGGAAGAAAATTATAAATATTTGCGAGTAGATAAGGTGGCAGATGTAGACATTATCTATAGGGAAATTTGACAGCAAAAGGAATGAGAGCTAGGATGTTACATTCAGGGGCCTGAATTATTACAGTTTGCTACAGATACAATATATCCACACTTAGCAAAATTACATTTATAACCTTGGCTTTTAATCAAGGTTTACTATAATGAAAAGCTGTGAAGAAGTTGTATGACTCTCTTATTTTTTTTTTTTTTTTTAAGATAGGGTCTCACTCTGTCACCTAGGCTGGAGTGTGATGGTGCAATCATGGCTCACTGCAGCCTTGACCTCCTGGGCTCAAGGGATCCTCCTACCTCAGCCTCCCGAGTAGCTGGGAATACAGGCATGCACCACGGTGCTGTTAATTTTTGCATTTTTTTTTAACAGAGGTGAGGTTTTGCCATGTTGCCCTGGCTGACCTTGAACTCCTGAGCTCCAGTGATCTGCCCACCTTGGCCTCCCAAATTGCTGGGATTACAGGCATGAGCCACTGTGCCCAGCCTAAAAAATTGCTGTTGGTGTCACTAAAAACTGCTCAGGAGGAAAATAAGTAGGTCTTATTGTGATGAAACAATATTTTATTTAAAAAAAGATCAACATTTTTTATTTAAAAACAAAACTGAAGCTATTTTATTCGATAATATGCCAGTATTTACATAGCAAGAGTTTTGAGCATAGGCTTTGGAGTCTGAGCGTCTAGTTTCAAATCCTGACTTTAACATTTATTAGTGGGACTATGGGTAAGTTCATTAGCATCCCTGTACTTTAGTTTCTCCGTATGTTAAATATGGATAATAATGGTGTCTAATTCATAGGATTCTTGTGAGAATTTAATGCCTGATTATAAGTGAGGTTAGGATGGTACCTTGACATAGTAACTGTTTTATCATTGTTCTGGATTATTATATTTATTATCTATGCCTATTTTATATACCAACCATGCCTGTAATAAAGTTTGTCTAGAATTCCATGGAAGAACAGAGTTCACCTTTGTGGAGATTTGATAGGATTTTCATCATTAGATAATAAGAGTTATATAATGTATGTTTCCTCTTTAGTCTGAGCTTCCATGATTCTTGGTGCCAAAAGTTTTGGTTCAAATTCAGTAACTCCAATTGAGCCATATTTCTGTCAAATTCTTCCAAATGTCAACTATATGTGGCTTCTAGTTAATTTGACCTTGTTTTACTGATTCTAATTTAGTGGCAAATTGGTAGATGAATGCAATGGTTTATTCTCCTGATTTTAAATTTAATCATTTGAAATTATATACTTTTAAGACGTAAAACTTCACCTGTCATAAAACATGCCCTTTATGGCACAATGGTTTTAAAATATGGTCCCCAAACTCATTGATAAATGGAAAGGTAGGGTCTATGTCCTTTCCTCTTCAATCTGAGTGAGTTTGTAACTACTTCAACAGATAGAGGATGGCAAGAGTAATGTTTTGTGCCCTCCATGGCAGGGTCATAAAAGACCATATGACTACTACCTTGTTTGCTAGAACAGCGTTTGCTTGGAGTTACCTGAGTTACCATAGAAAATGTGTATCTTAAAGCCACCATGCTAGGAAGAAGCCAACCAACATAGCAAGTTCACATGTAGGCCTTCAGAATTCCAGCCCCCAGCCATTGAGTCTAACTTAGCTTTAAAGTCCTGACAGATGAGGCTATAGACATTGCAGAGCATAGACAGAACATCCCTGCTGTGTTCTATCTGAATTTATGACCCACAGCATCCACAGCATAATAAAGTTATTGTTTTAAGCTGCTAAGTATCAGGGTGATTTTATACACAGCAAAAGTAAGTAGGATACCCTGCCAATATGTCCACATATTTCCAAAGAACTGAAAACATGCCACCCCAAAATGTTTGCTTAGTGAGAAAACACAACTCACTTTTTTTATTTCTGTGCCTTGATAAAAAAGGCATGTCCACTAAAAGAATGACAATTTTTATTCTGATTATGGGATAAAGAAACATATGGCCATTTGTGACATACAAAAAGTCTATTGGAAGCAAAAAGTGGGGAAAAAAAACTTACAAATACCCATAAACTGATGATAA
The DNA here is from genome assembly GCF_000951035.1 of Colobus angolensis palliatus. Taxonomy (NCBI): domain Eukaryota; kingdom Metazoa; phylum Chordata; class Mammalia; order Primates; family Cercopithecidae; genus Colobus; species Colobus angolensis. The sequence goes on along the minus strand of NW_012117755.1, from coordinate 1,277,393 downwards.
ATGGACAAACAAAATTTGGTATATCCATACAATGAAATTTTATTTAGCAAATAAAAGGATGACAGACTGATACATTCTACAATATGAGTGGACCTTAAAAACATTATGCAAAATGAAAGAAGACAGACACTAAAGGCCACATATGGTGTGATTCCATTTATATGGAATGTCCAAAATAGGCACATCTATAGAGGCACAACACAGAGTAGCAGTTGCCAGAGGCTAGAGGAAGAGAGGAATGGGGAATGAGTGCTAATGGGCTTAGAGTTTTTTTGGGGGGATGATGAAAGTATTCTGCAATTAGATAGTGAAGATAGTTACATAGCTCTGTGAACATACTGAAAAAACACCGAATTATACAGTTTTAGAGAGTGAATTTTACAGTATGTGAATAATATCTTAATAAAGCTGTTATAACAAAATCCCCAGGATATCCCATTTCTGAATAAACATATTTTCCCCTTGAGGTCTTCTGAAGAAGTTTACTCCTCTTTTTGTTGTGCTGTGGCTTTTTGGAAGCAGATTTCTCTGGGTTTGTTCATTTTTGTTATATTTCAATATTAGAACCAACCCTGCTTACATCTCCTGAGTCTTTTTTTAAATTTAAGGCTTAAAAACAAACGAACAGTAGCAATAATCCCAATTCCCGAGTGATTCAACAAGTTTTATCGTGCAGATGGTAAGAAACTGTTTCCCTCATTGTTTGCTACCAGGAGAAAGGCTGTGAAATAGTTCTTCTGGGTCAAAACATACGGTTCACAAAAATGACTTCCTTTCATCTTGGTCTCTTCTTGCCTTCTGAAAGAGCAATTCCTCATAATTTCATGTTCACTTTTGGCAAAATGGTCTCATGTATTAATGACTTTATTTGGTTAACAGAATAACATGTTTACAAGCATGGGAGAGGATAAATGGAAGCTAGAAAAAGGAGTACTGAAAATATTAGGTTAATGTGTCATTGTTTTCAAGAGCCATCTATAACGTCCTTGAAACTTACACCACCACTGACTAAAAATTTTATTTAGAATAATCTGGAATCAGTGGGAAATCTGCTTATCTAGACCTTGAAGCATCATTTATTTTGTTTCGTTTTCTGAAAATTTCTTCCTGATTACATCCAGTGGAAGATATTGCTACTTGCTTGCCCAATATCCAATAAACTTAGCAAAGAAATAGTTGTCTTGATGGACTAGTAACAGCCAACCCACAGTAAAAACAAATTCTAAAAATTTAAAAAGCATAACAACCAAAAAATATTCACTCCACATTTTGCTTTTTAAATTTAAAAATAAAAGGTTTTTTTTTGGTGGTGGTTGTTGTTGTTGTTGTTGTTATTGTTGTTTTATCCTGAAAGAGTAGACAGTAAGCCAGATCCTGGAAGAATTGGAAACTAACTGCATGAGGGTCTAGGAAGCTGAGAGGCTGAAGCAGTCTCAGGACAAGTAGATAGGAAGGAGTCCCTTTTCTCTCAACAACAAAATCGTGATTTTGTTTAGAAGTAGCAAGTTGTCAAGCAAGAACAAAGAGCTCTGTTTCAACCCTCTCTGGCAGCCAGTCATGGCCTTTTGGCACCTGAAAGGACGACAGCTAGGGATTTCTGGGATAGTTTTGTTTTCCTGATGTAGATGCTGCCTCTTCCTTCTTCTTGCTTCCTTTTTCATCCTTCTGCTCTGAAATGTAGATGTGAGGCTGGAGATGTTGAAACCATCATCTTGCAACCAGGAGTTGACAAGCATGAGAATGATAGTAAGGTATAAAAGAGCAAGAAGATCAAAGGGGCCTGGGATTTTGATGCCATCACAGGGCCAATTTCTTGCTTTAGACTCCATTCCTTTAGATTCCATCATATGAGAAAGTTAAAATCCTCTATCTGGTTCTAGTTTCTGCTACTTGGATGCAAAAATACAATCCACGGCCTGGCACAGTGGCTCACGCCTGTAATCCCAGCACTTTGGGAGGCCGAGGTAGGTGGATCACTTGAGTTCAGAAGTTAAAGACCAGTCTGGTCAATATGGTGAAACCCCATCTCTACTAAAAATACAAAAATTAGCCGGGTGTGGTGGCGGGCACCTGTAATCTCAGCTACTAGGGAGGCTGAGGCAGGAGAATCGCTTGAAGCTGGGAGGTGGAGGTTGCAGTGAGTCAAGATCGTGCCTCTGCACTCCAGCTTGGGTAATAGAACAAGATTCGTTTCAGGAAAAAAAAAAAAAAAATACAACCCTCACTTGCAGTTCCTCTCAATTGAGTGCACCATACCCTAGGTACATTTAAGAAACATGTGAAAGCACTGTGATTGTTCCCATAACGGATGGAAAGGTGCTCTAAGGATGCCAGACATCCAGTAACATGCAGAAAAGTCCAGGAAAATGAATAATTGTTTCATGTCCTATTCAGCTTTTGAAAAGTAGGGGACAACCTGTTTGTAAGTATGTGAGTATGTAGAACCTAGCTCAATTTTACATATAAATACGAAGTATTTATTTACATTTAAATATGCACTGAATTTTCCAAGAATGAAACTATCCCACAATAAATCAAAGGGAAAATGTGCACTTATTTTATTCAGAACTTTACCAAATGTTATTAATCATACGGAAAAATCCCATTACTTTAAAATATGCTTTCATGGCATTTTAATCATTCACATCACCCACCTGCATACATCAGCATTTTGAGCTATCTACTTCTGTGGTTTTAGGTACAGGTACTACATTTATCTATAGCAGTAGGTGCCTTTCTTATTTTGATATTGAATAAGTAATTATTGATGATAAATATATTATTTTTAATTCATTAGTGTCCTTTGATTTATTTTTCACAACGTAATTGTTTTAGAGTTATATATGTAAGTTACATTTTTGGTAAATTCCCTTTGAGGGTAGTAATGGGTGTATGTTTTACAAAAGAGGGTGTTCACTCTTACAGGGTTAAAACCTATACAGTACATAGAAGAAAAACAGTTTTTAAAAGAAACAATGTAGCCTGGCGTGGTGGCTCATGCCCGTAATTCCAACATGTTGGGAGTCCAAAGGCGGGTGTGGGTGGCAGATCGCTTGAGGTCAGGAGTTCGAGACCAGCCTGGCCAACATGGCAAAATCCCATCTCTACTATTATAATAAAAATACAAAAGTTAACCAGGCATGGTGGCGCACTCCTGTAGTCCCAGTTATTCAGGAGGATGAGACAGGAGAATCTCTTGAACCCGGGAGGCGGAGGTTGTGCTGAGCCGAGATCATGCACTCCAGCCTGAGCAACAGAGCCAGACTCCTTCTCAAAAAAAGAAAAAAAGAAATAGTGTGTACATATTTAGAAAATAAGATAATATACCCGGTTAATTGAATTATGATTTTCATCTGTAAATGTTCCTATCCCTTCAAATTTTTATTTTAGGACTGCAGCCAACGTGGTTCTGAAGAAGATGGATCGCCAGGTCATTACAGGGCTTTCCTTCACAATTAGAAACCAAATGTAAGTCTCAACCCAGAGTGATTTTGGAAAAAAAAATACCAATATAAGGTATATTGTCAAAGATAATTTTGCTCCTGCAGCTTTTCTGTGTATAACAGACTCTTCCTTCCTTGTAGCAGCTTGCTTAGTTTGTGAAAACCATGGCATTTGACCCTTAGAAAGGTCAAAGACTTATATAAGATATATATGTATATATGAGCATATGTATATGTGATCTATATAGCACAATGATATATATATATCACACTGCTATATATACACACACACACACACATATCAGTGTGGGAAGAGAATGGAGGAATAGAATGTTAATTGGAACAAGACTAGTAGTAGCTGATTAGTTCTTCATTCCACTAAACATGATGGGCAAATATCTAGCTGCTTTAAGTCTTATTTTATAAATTGAATATCAAATACTAAAGAAAAAATATATTTTCACAGCCAGGACAAACATAGAATTTTTTTTTTTTTAATTCCAAAATGCGAAGTAAAACTTGAGAGAAAATACTGAGCAAATAAGGAACTTTGTCCCAAGGTATGGAAACATTGACAAAACTATTACCAGTTATAGCTGGCCTTTACTGGGTAAAACCTGGATAAACAGGAAAAACTTTAAGAGAAAAGTCTTCAGTGGGTCAAATCCCATGGTTTTCACAAACTGGGCGGACTGCTACAGGGCAGGAAGAGTTTACAATACAGAGAAAAGTTGCAGGAACACAATTATCTTTGAAGAACTCTTGGGCCAGTGTAGGCCCTGTGGTACCAGTTCCGAACCTGTGCTAAGAAGCAGGCAGGGATATATACCTCACCTTTTGCTGTGTAGCTGCCTTGCTTAGAAACTTCTAAGAGAAATGCCTTATCTTTTCAGATTTATATTAAATTATTAAATATTTTCCAATTCTATTTCTTCCTTTATCTCAGGAAATTCCAAGTGAGCATGAAGCTCATGCTCCCTCCCTAAAGTGGCAAAATGGCAAGCTCTTTGTATGATTTTTAAAAATTTATCTTTTTTTTGGAGACATGGTCTCACTCTCTCACCCAGATTGGAGTGCAAGTGGCGCGATCTTGGCTCAATGCAACCCCCGCCTCCCAGATTCAAGTGATTCTCCTACCTCAGCCCCCTGAGTCAATGAGATTACAGTCGTGTGCCATTACACTGAACTAATTTTTGTATTTTTAGTAGAGACGGTTTCACCATCTTGGCCAAGTTGGTCTCGAACTCCTGACCTCAAATGATCCACCTGCCTCGGCCTCCTGAAGTGATGGGATTACCGTCATGAGCCACTGTACCCTGTTGTATGATCTTTTTACAAGGTTTTAAGTAACAGTTTTATTTCCTTTGCTTCAAAATTTCCAACTATTGCCATCCAAGTGCTGTCCACTGATAGTCTGCAAATACACAACCCTTGAAGAACTTATTGTAACTATGGCCAAAAGAGTCACTGTTTTAAACACAATCTCACATAAAGAAGATTTAAACTAGGTGGACTAGTTGACTACATCTAGAAAATTATTTCTCATAGACAGAAATTTTACATTAGGCAAATGTGACGGAGCTAAACAAAGTCTTCATAATTTATATCTTCTTAAGGATCAATTCTTAATTTTGTACAAAACCCCAATTACCAATATATGAGTTCCAACTCTGACATTGGGGTCTTACTTTTAATCTCCACTATAAATTGGCAGCAGAAATTTTCTCAACTCATTTCAGTTAAGTCGGCTTTGCCAAAATAAAGAAACTCTGTGAACCTGAATCAGATGATGGATGTACAAATCACTTATTTTCTGGGCTTAGAGTTACCCTGGAGAGTAACCAATGTTTAATTTATCTATGTTCCTAGAAATTAATTAGTTTAACATGACCTACTGTCGTTACCAAAGTGTTTTTCATGCTAGGTAATACAAATTTAGTCTGATTATCCAGGCAATTGTATTTAATTTTTTTGTTTTGGTTCATGGCAACCAAATCGGCACTTATAATTTTTTCCCTTTTGTCCAAATTCCATTGAAATGACAGAATGTATTCATGTGTTTAGAGGAATACAATTATAATCAGCCTAGAAAACAAGAAAGAGAGGAAGCAGAAGATCAAGATATTGGTGAAAATACTGAAAGATGTAGATGGGCTCTGACTGGTAAAGAAAATAAAGAAGAGTCATTAAAACCACAAATACCAGGAATAAACAGAAGCTTCACATCTTTGGTTGATAAATAGTGTACTTCAATTCTGCTGGCTGTTGTGAGGGAGATTACAGGATACTTGGAAGATATATAATGGGAGAAGTGGTCTCATATGGAAGTTGATTGTGGTTTTGGATCCTTTAGAAATGTCTCTGAGGAAGATACATTAAGTTGTGGCCTAAAAGGTGAAAAAGGAGGCTGATAGTAGTCCTGTGTTTTAAAAGAAAATCAGTATCACTGTAATTTAGGGAGGAAGGTTGGAGAGAATTGGAAAATCAGAAAGAGATAGCTGTTAAAAGGTAGAGCCCTGTAGGTTGCGGTATAAACTTTACAGTAATGGACAGCTATTGAAGAGTTGTAAACAACAGTCAAATAAATGTTGTAAAAACATTTTTTCCATTTGCCATCTTGAAAATGGAGCACAGGGGCCAGGCAAGGTGGTTCACACCTGTAATCTCAGCACTTTGGGAGGCCGAGGGGGACAGATCACTTGAGGTCAGGAGTTTAAGACCAGCCTGGCCAACATGGTGAAACCTCGTCTCTACTAAAAACAGAAAAATTAGGCTGCTGTAGTGGCAGGCACCTGTAATCCCAGCTACTCTGGAGGCTGAGGCACAAGAATCCCTTGAACCTAGGAGGCAGAGGTTGCAGTGAGCCAAGATTGTGCCACTGCATTCCAGTTTGGGTGTCAGAGGCAGACTCTGTCTCAAAAAAAAAAAAAAAAAAAGGAGTAAAATGGAGTACAGGGTATTAAGAAGGATATATCAAGTACAATAAGATAGACAAATGCAAGTTTTATGCACAGATGAACATCATTAGAACTCCAACACAATGTCTTCTTCCCTTCAAATGTCTTCACTTATCCATTTCCACTATCATCCTTCAGCCTAGTCTCTACCACCAGTTTTACTGATGCATCCCCCAAACATTTCCTTCACCCTCTTCTCCAACCTGCTCCCAAGTATCCTTCATAGTACAAGGAAAAACATTTTCCAAATCATAACATTTTTCATTTCATTTTTCTGCTTAAAAATTTATCATGTCTTCATATTATTTATAGATGGAGTTGGAGAAAAGTATTCAGTCTATTCCCCATCTAGGTTCATAACCAATTAAGTTACACGTATCAGAGTCAGATTAATAGAGATGAAAATATCTCCTTTACTAATGATAAAGCTGTTATCGGTGGACATAGCATTAAGTCTTCTTATTACATATGTTTGCTAATGATTTGCCTAGTGACCTCCATTAGCAAGCATTAAATGAAAGAAAGAGCAATCCCTATATAATTTATATCATGGAGGCTTAATCCCAAATTAAAGAGCATGAAGCCATACCTACTCAATTCCTCCTCCAAAAATCAGGGTAGATGGTTCATTTCTGCTTTCTTAATTGGAGTACATGGAGGGACAGGGCAAAAGGGCAATATTATTACCCTAGCGTAGTTCCCTCCACAATTGGATATTTGAAACAACAAGCAAGGAGGGTCCAATGGTTTAATTGTGTATACATGCACATTTCCTTTCTGATTTTCAATATTCTTTAGAGTTTGCTTATTTAAACTTCTTGCTAATTATCATCACGAGCCGCTATTTCTGTCACCTTCCTTGTGCTGTCCATATTACTTGCCTCTTTTCTTTTAACTTTAGTACCAAGATTGACTGATGATTGTCCATTCAATCTTTTCCAAAGCCAAGGTTAGGATGCTTAGCTGAATGAGTTCGGGTAAATTTAAATTTTATGTGGTTCATAGCAATAGCCATATTAACTACTACGTTTACTTGTGTCTAAATAAGGTTTAGGTATTCTGAAATGTCTCTCTAGTATTGGATTTCCAGTTAATGAGCATCTCACTAGAAATCTATATTGACAACAACCTTATTAATATTAATCCCCCAGCATTTACAAGACTAGGATGAAATTTCAGATATCATCTATATGATATTTTAGAAGACATTTTATAAATACAACAAATATGATGGATTATTTCTATTACTATAACTAAATTAGGTTTTGAAATACCATGCTATTTACTAAGAGCTATAAAACGTGATAGTATCCTATAAAATTAATATCTCAATGGCTCTAAAACATATCAGTTGAAAATAGTGCATATATATTAGTGTGAAGGTATGTGTGGGTATGTCAAAAGAGAATCTCATTAATACATGCCTCTGCTTGAAATAAAAAATACAGAAAAAAAAGCACAAAGTGAATTATTTAATAATTTCTAAGATGTTCTCAGGTACTAATACAACAAATCCTAATGAACCCAGAGTTAATTAAACGCAGATAAAGAAGATATACATTTTTCAAATCTCATGAAGAAGAAAAAGCCTTTTCTGTTGATCATTCTCTAATTAAAGTATTAACGGTAAGATAGAGACTGTATTCCCTCTCACTGGAAAGATAAACTGCATGTTTCTGTAATATATGTCACCCTAGCAACAACACACAAAGCATCAACTGCCTTTAATACAAACTGATTTTATAATTAAAGGAGCTAACTGTTGAAAAATAGTCCCTTTTTATAGACACTTAAAGATGAAAGTTGGTTTCTCACACCACATTATAATACTAAGTACAAATTAGTACAAGCCTTTGCTCATCCATTCCAAGTAAAGCAGAAGCACAGACAGATCAACCAACCTACCACTATACCTGACACGTTGTAGGAATTCAATAAGTTTTGTTAATTTAAATGCCTGCAATAGCTTTTATTCTATCTGCACTATGGATTTTTTAAAAGTATGTAACAGCAAAAATAACTACCAAGAATATAACTTAAACAGTGTTTTAAAAATATTCTTTCTCATGAAAAAGTCTATTTAGGAATTTCTGGTAAGGATAAGATGACTTTGACCCATTTTCCCCTTCTTCTTCCCACTAATACAGCAACAAATGCTGGTAATAACGCAGGAAGAAACCCAAGATAACTCTGAAGGTAGTCAGAAGAAGACGACAGAGTTTCGGTTTACTGGGTCTGGAGCAGAAGTTGAGTGACTTACATCTTTTCACGTAATAGAAGCAAGTGACCCAGATTCACCATTTCAAGACTCACAACCAGCAGTTGAAAGCAGCCCAGAAAGGCTTATCCCTCCACATCTAAGAGGATTCCCTGAGACAACATCAGGTTCTCCTGACACTTTCTAGGACAGGATGGGTAGATGCAATCCAGAGAATTGCCAACAGTAAGGGGAAGCACTCTCTGTTCCTGGTGGGCCAGCTTCAGCTCTCATCCACAGATACCTGTGAAGCAGTAAAGGATATTCCATCCCCAAATAGGTCGGATTGGTATGTTGGCTATTTTCAGTTGGAAACTTTGGAGAAATTGTAGTTTCAGAAAGAGTTAGCTGACCTGTCTCTTCCTACATGCAGGAAACCATAAAGATTCCTCTGGGATGGGTACTCTCACAGGACCAGAGTGAGAAAATAGCCCTTATCACTTGGAGGCTTCAATCGACCTGAATAAATATATTCACTGAAGTAACTCTTATCTTTCACTAGTTTTATACCCCCCATCTACCTCCTAGTGACTCCCCTAGGGAAAATTTACTGTCCCTAGCCAGATTTTCTTTGTCCTGTCATTTCTTTCCCAATTCATCAAATTCATCATTCATCATTAAAAGCATCTTGCTTTGACTGCTTCTTCAGGCTTCATTTTCTTGTGATGATCTCCATGTACATGTAAAACTAATACAATTTGTATTCTTTTCTGTTGTTTTCTGCCTGATGTCAATTTGGTTTCTAGATCCAACTGAAGAGACTACTAAGAACTAAAAGGACGATTGGAGGTGATCTGCAGCTCCCCTACACCTGCTCATGTGATAAAACTACAGAACTAAATACACACACACACACACACAGGAACAATGAGAGAAACTGAATAAAATTGCTGAAATGTAGTAATGTCAATATTCTGGCTATGATATTTTATTACAGTTTTGAAAAAGATTAGGGAAAAAATGGTAAAGTGTGCAATAGGATACCTGTATTATTTCTTATAACTGTATATGTATCTACAATTATCTCAATAAAATGTCAATTTTTTAAAAGTCAATTTTGATGTTTTTTATTTTCTGTTTGGATTTCACTAGATGTTCATATTTATTTTATTCACTATATAATTGAGAATCATGTCACTCTGTGTTTACTCAGAGCAAGGCAAACTTTCAGTAATCTTATTTTTTAAAAAATGCTACATGATATGACCTTATCAGCAATTTACTAAGTTATTTGAATGGACCTTATGGACATGAGCTTACCTTCAAAGCATCTTCTCTGTCTAAAGCTATATCCTTTACTTTTTTTTTTTTTTAAACTGGAAGCATTCCTTCCCTGCCAGCTAAAGAAAATTCCATGTTATTAAAAATGGTGGTTCTCAGCCATAATTAATACACATAGTTTATGATAACACCCGTTTAAAATTGGTAATGAGGTGAGACATGCAAGAAAAGAAGTGGTACCAAGTGATCACCAGAGACACATAGAGTGTGTGAGTGTAGGAGAGTTATTTGACCTCTGTGTTATTTATTTATTTATTTATTTACTTATTTAAGATGGAGTTTCCTTCTTGTTCCCCAGGCTGGAGCTCAATGGTGCCATCTCAGCTCACTACAACTTCCGCTTCCCAGGTTCAAGCGATTCTCCTGCCTCAGCCTCCCAAGTAGCTGGGATTACAGGCACCCACCACCACGCCCGGCTAATTTTTGTATTTTTAGTAGTGACAGGGTTTTGTCATGTTGGCCAGGCTGGTCTCGAACTCCTGACCTCAGGTGATCCACCCGCTTCGGCCACCCAAAGTGCTGGGATTATAGGAGTGAGCCACCGCTCCTGGCCCACCTCTGTGTTTTAGTTTCCCTATCTATAAAAAGGGAAGTAAAAATAGTATCTTCTATTTAGGATAGTTATATGCTATAATACGTGAAGTCCTTATTTCAGAGCCAGGCATATAGTAAGCACTTCCATAAATATTAATTATTAGTATTACTCATGGAGCATAATTGATTCTCATTAGAATTTGTAGGAGTAAGGAGGTAACACTTTAAATCTTTGTTCAGAGCTGCTTCTCACTGGAAACCTTTTCAGTAGTGTTTGTATCACCTTTTTCTGCTAGCACTTACACAGTGTACTGCTTGTGTAATTAACTCCATGGATGAAGAAATATACTTCCCCTTCCATTTACTAGCTTTTTAATAGTGTAGCTTCAGGACTTCCACTAAAAACATTAGAATTGTCACTTAATTTTCAACCTCCCGATATTTAATTGAAAGATGTACAATATAATTTAAAAGGTACCTACCCATAGGGCAACTAATTCTGAAAATGGGTGATAAGTGAATGAAGGAAGTATGCTTAATCTCATTTTCATGCTTTAACAGTTTCTATCTTATATTGATAAAGAAATCCTAAGCTCTACATCTGTATACGAATGTATCATCCTTTCAATATACTTGTATCTATATAAAATGCATATGTGTATATTCTTGTGTGTGCATACACCCATGCACAGCTATAAAATACAGATATTTTAATTTAGATAATTTTAGGACTTTACGTAAAATGAATCACATATGCACTATTATGGTGTTTTTCCCCAATGCAAGATAGTATTTTCTAAGATTTTAGGCATAAGATGTATTTTATTATGTACAATGCCTTCTAAAACTTACTGAGTTTCCATTTACAAGGGAAAATGATTAAAACCACAAATTGCTATAGTTAAGAGTTTGGGATTATTTTATTTTATTTTATAAATGAGAGTATTCATTTCTGAATACCTACCATAACACATGCATACATTTCTAAGAAAAAAAAATCATATTTAGAATCCAAGTTTACTCCCGGAGAACCTTAACCCATTTCAAACATCTTTGGGAAGATGTCAGGAATTTTCACAATTTCTATTACACTCTTCTGATTTGAGTCAAAGAAAATAATTTTCAACATAATAGGACAGCCCAGGGAGGCGAGTTTCAGCCAGTTGCTGTGGAAAAACCAGAGGCAGTCGCTGTCATGCAGCTGCCAACACCACAGTTGGGGGCCTTGCCAAGTAGGCAGATGCCAAAACAGAAAAAATAGCTTATTCCAATTAATTGTTGAAACCTATAAAGGTAAAACACTTCATGTGTGGGCCTGGCTACAGAAGTGCTTTGTCCCCCAAAGGCATCGTGTATTTGTTTTTCATTGTGAGGGCCGCTAGAAACATAGAAATAATATTATTAAAGTATAAAAGATGTCCAAAGAACATGGATTTTTCCTCTAGCAAAGAATAATTTAAAATTAAAATAAGTATTATACTTACTGCTTTTCTAAATTGCAACTTCTCTCCCTGACTCACTTTCCCTATCTGTAAAATGGAGATAATAGCATCACCCTGCTATTTTATTTGAGAAAAGTGAAATAATACATGTGATGTACTTAATGGTACCAAGTAGTTGGCACACATCACACGAGCAATTACATTATTCCTATTATTATACCAAGTTAGTTAAACTTGTATTATTATACTATTAATATTTGTATTATTGTGCTGAGTTAGACAAATCATAACCATTGTTAAAGTTTATCCAGAAGTAACTTATTAGACATTGCTGTTTAAGAGATATCAGTTATTTAGACGTTTAGTTACTATAAATAAGTCTTACATATAGAAAATTACCTTATTTTCGTGACTTTAGAAATTTAGGGGGTAAGAAATAACTTTTCAAAGAAAAAAATTACGCCATCATTTTAAAGAGCTCTCTCAGCATTAATTGTGTTCATAGCTGGATAAATGTGTGCACACAAAACACATTACGGCCAATTCAAATTTTAAAACAATGCAATTATAGTGGAATTTCATCCTATTCTGTATGGGATCAAAGCATCCAGAGGTCTAAGAAACATTAAAATAACCAATTCTCTAGGTGCTTTTTAAGTTTTCAGTTAATTTGTCTTATCTACATTGAAGCAAATAACCTAAAACTTGCAATGGATATCTGTGAACCATACATCAAAAGAAAAGAATAGTAGCTGTTAGTTCAAGGAACTGAATGATAGAGCTTCCAATTAAAAATACACGTATGTGTTGTTTATCTTATTTCAGCGAACTAAAAGGTTATTTGCATTTTTTGTAAAGTGTGCTTGTTCCTTTAAGTTTCAGTGAACTGTTTGAGAAGACATAGGGAATGGGAATGCATTTTATTACAACCTTTCCCTTTATTTGGTAAGATTATTAAGTAGGTGTTTCGGAAATGTCTAGTACTCCTGTGAAAAACTAGTACCACAATATAGTTCTAGAAACAGAATAGACAAAGCTGCTTCTGATATCTTTCTGTCTACTAGTCAGGAATGCAAGACAATTTCAGATCAATGATCCTTCTGCTACCAAAAGTCACGGGACCTAAGGGTCAAGATCACTTTTATTTTTGCTCCATTTGAACTATCCAGGCAAAACCAATGACATAAATGAGGGCTTATGTGACCTGACATCCATATGCCTGATCTAGCAGGACTGTGACATCAACAGTAAAGCTAGATGGATCAAAAGGTGCCTCCAATGCCCATGTCAGTGTCAGATTCAGCAGAGGCTCCCCACTTGGCATTCCTGCTTGAGTGCTTTGCAGTCCTGGCATGTCACCTAACTGGCTGGTGCTTCCTAATAGGCCCTACACCACTTCTGATTGATGTGTGAATATGCAAACATTACTGGAATCCAGGAGCCAGATGGCCCACATACCAAGTATAGCAGCCAGACAAAACAGAGGCAGATTCAGCAAACTGTTGGAGAGTTACATTTTTGGTGATTCCTCCAGACACCTAAGTATACATAGCCGTATTTACTTGATTTCATTCCATGTTAACCCACAACAATAGCGACTCTGTCATGACACTGCCACATTCTAATTAAAGGAGAAAATTCTTTCTTTTCTCCTTTCCATTTAGCATGAAATGAAGGCTTTTATAATCAACTCGATTTTACCCTGCTACTTCTAGATGCTGTCATGTAGTCTCTAAAGGCACAGGTGACCAAATCTCTTCGCTGCTTCTCTAGGATAAAACAGTCACTTATTTCTTTCATTAAACTTAGATGAATCATTTAAAAGAAAAGCCATAACTTGTATAAGAGTGCCCAGATGAGGGTGCATCCTCCCTGAGTGAGTAATATCTAGTATACATCAGCCACACAATAAAAATGATGAAAATGGTAAAAATTATAGAGTGATAAAAAGTGATTAACAAACACATGAAAATCATATATACATACATATATTGTACATAAATATAATCACGCATATCGTTTCTGAGAACGAAAAGTTGAAGTTACTTAACATTGGCTTTCTTTTTTTACATATGTGAAACATCATTCATGGGTGCACTTGTGTGTGTCCACAATCACACCGAATGGAGACATTTCAATTAGAACTTCTCTGATAGAAGAAATGTAATCCACAAATAGGAAAAGCAGTACATCTCAGCGTTAATCACTTATGTCTTAAAAGTAATAATGATAGCAACCAAAATTCTTTCTGGAATCTGAGTCAGTCATGCACATGTGTTTCTGACTTTATTCATTAAGATTAGCAGCCTTCCAGAAATCACTAAAATCAAATCTTCAAAAGCTCCAGTTCAAGATCTGGAGATATAATGAAAGTCTGGCGATCTTTTCCTTAGGCTCTGAGGACCTTCTTTACCATCTTAATGTCTTAAATGGAAAAACGACCATGTTTGACAAAATAATAAGTTTGCTTCCTGAGTTTAAAATGAATGGCTGCCTATCAGATCCACTCTGAGCCTATCACTTCAGGCTGTCAGGACAGCCACATTGCTCACAATTTCCCTTTGGGATAAGCTAATCCTACAACCACTTAATAGTTCGGGTAGTTTCAGCATGAGATATTGATGTCTTTGTAGAAATTATATTGCATAACATATAAAAGGAAGACCCAAGTCATACTGATGTGTATGTACTACACTAATTGTGTAGTGCGACTATGTATGCATTAAGAATTTTAATCCTGTAAACGGAAGCAAAGGTTCATCTTTCATATCTCCTCTCAACCAATAGTTTTGATTCTCATGGAAATCAAACATTACCTTTTTGTAATAAAATCAGTGTTTCAACAGAAACATATTTCACAATGAACCTTGTTTAAAATGACCACCTAAAAATTTTTTTTTTTTTTTTTTGAGATGGAGTCTCACTCTGTTGCCCAGGCTGGAGCGGAGTGGCGCCATCTCGGCTCACTGCAAGCTCCACCTCCTGGGTTCACGCCATTCTCCTGCCTCAGCCTCCTGAGTAGCTGGGACTACAGGCACACATCACCACGCCCGGTTAATTTTTTGTATTTTTAGTACAGACGGGGTTTCACCGTGTTAGCCAGGATGGTCTCGATCTCCTGACCTCGTGATCCACCCGCCTCGGCCTCCCAAAGTGCTGGGATTACAGGCGTGAGCCACTGCGCCCGGCCAAATTTTTTTAAGAGACAATCATTAAAGGTCAAAGATAATCTGTATAAAAAACGCATAAGGTATTATAAAATGTACCTTAAATCAAACTGTTGTGTATTAGGAAAACTTTAATACAAATTCTGCTATAATTCAAAAAGAAAATAATGAAGGGAAATAAAAGAAAAGAATAAAGTGGAACAAAATGTGTCACATAAAACAACATATACCAGGGTAGGGTACTATAAAGTTTTATTTCTACAGCTTTGAAAGAAGCTAAAAACTCACTTGTGACTCTGCAGCTCATGAGTAATGTGGTCATTTCAAACTTCTGGTGATAAAACTTTATGGCACTCTAGTTCAGAACATATGTCAAACAGAGAAAAAAGTAAAAATCAAAATGAAATGTGACAAAACACTGCAAAATCCTTCTCATCTGACACCACTATTCTGGTTTTGTCTGGGAATCGGTGGTCAATTTCATTTTGAAATTTCTGTCTCAGAGTCATGTAGCAACTTGAATGACTGCTCTGATTAGCATCAAAGTAAGTGTAGAAAAATGATTTGCTTTCATCATGACGGTGTTAACAATATGTACTTCAGAAAATGTCATCGTTAGTGTTGCTAAAGTAAGAACAGAAGCATAATTCCTGCAGTTAAATTCCAATCTAAGATATTTGACCTTCACACAAAAAGAATGAAGACAAAGTCTTTCCCTTTTAAAAACTATTTTTATGGAATATATTAATTTTAGAGAAAATGTCATGTCTTTACAATGAGAGCTCAATATTTTCAAATGATGTAGTTATATATTAAATGAATACGTTCGTTTTCTTACCATTAAATGTTTGGTATTAGTTCTGAGAGGCTATAATTTTTCTACTTAAATTTTTGCCTGTATATAAAAAGTACTTTATGTAAAGAGAGTCCAATTTGACTTTAGTTGATTAGTATTAATTAGTTGTATTTTGTCACTTGGGCAACTTGCAAAATTTTTCTGTTATTCTAATTGTCACTCCATTTTCTTAGCTGTAGGGCTAGAATCTAATTCATCCTATTATTAATAGTTGTCTAATTTCTCACTATTCTGTTTCTTAGCCTAAAGGTTTCATAACTCTGCACGAAAATGCGAAAACCTGTCATTGATTAATATATGTTTGGTTTTGTATTAATTGTTCTACTGCAATGTTACTGCACATAATAATGTAACTCCTTGGTTGAGGAGCACATTGACATACATGGAATCTCCAAAATGCAAAGTGAAAAGTATCACTCTTAGGATTTATTTCAGAGTGTTGACTAAATTGTTTGGGGAATTCTTTGCCTATAACATAGACTTCAGAGTTTTTGAGGTACTTGTTTTCCTTTTAATCAAATATTTAGGGAATTACAAATGTCTTCTTACAGACCATGCTTTTATGCCTAGCTACAGTTGACCAACTCTTTTAAAAAGCTTTGTCTCCCGAAATAATAATAGGAACAAACTCAATGTTTCTAAGAGGAGAAGACACCCTTATCAACTGAGTGCAGTGTAATTCCTTAGTCATTGATAAAATCATATTGTAGATTGATCCAGGATTCACTCAATTATTTCTACCATATCTCTTTCCCTTCAAGAGAGGGAGGGAGTGGAGTTTTGGAGTTTGCCATCCAAAATGCTAATCCAAAATAATAAGGGCCATTTAAGAGAAGTTATTGAGTTGCTTTAAAATTTGTAGATACTATACTATACTGTCATTGTAAGCATTACTTTTAGAAAATAAACCCCTAAACATTAATTTAACATGAAATGGTTCATAACGACAACCACCTGAACTGTGATAAAATCATGTCACTTAGATCCATGTAAAGCAGTACTTACTACACCACTCTCACCTGAAGAGTTTACTGCAAGGCATACCTAGGGAAAAGGCGTTCATCTAGTGCTGTCCCGGTTTGAAAGAGTACCTAAAAAGTATTCACACAGGGTTTGTATCACACAAGGAGAAACTGTATGTGCCTGTTCTTGAAACCCACAGCAGTAATGGTAACAGAAGAATAACAAGAACACATATCTTGATTCTATATACCAAGCTTTATTCTAGAAAAGGTTGGGATTATTGTACTTAAAGAACATGGTATTCCATAGTTAATCAGACAACCTTAATTTGGGACCATTCTGGAGACTGCTTACCACAGTGATAGCTATACCTAATTTGGCAAAATTCATTTTTCCAATTATAATAATAATCAGAAAATTATAAAAGTATACAAATGCAGTATGTTTTTTCTTAGTTTTCTTCTATTTGAAAATCACATATCTTATCTAAAATTTGTTTTTCTTTTCAGATTATTTCTAAGATACTTTGATTTTTAGTAAATAATTCAGTTTAAATTCCATGTTTTTATTTAGAAAAAAATCAAGGATTGGATTTCTCCTATATTCAAAAGTGGAATTGTTTTCCTTCCACATTGAGGTGAAAGTATTTTGGAACATAAACAATATATGCTAAATAATTGCAAATAGATTTTAAAGGCTAAAGTTCGCTATATTGAAGAGCTAAACCAGCACTGCCCATTAGAATTTTTGGTGGTGATAAAAAAAAATGTTCTGTATATGCACTACACGATGGCCACTAAAACCATGTGAATATTGAGCACTTCAAACGTAGCTAGTAAAACGGAGGAACAACATATTTTCTTTTACTTTCACTAATTTAAATTCAAAATTATTTTTTGCCATTGTCTAGTGGCTACCAAATTGGACAGCACAAGTCTAGAATTTAATTACTAATACATGTATACTTTTCTATTGGTACACATGTCATATAAGGTTGTATGCACAGAAGCATACAGATAAATGGATGCCATCTTATTACTATCTAAAAGCCAAAATACAAATGTTTTATGACTTTAAAAAATGCCACAGATTCTTGCTTCACTTTACAATGTGAGGAACTCAGATATTTATTAATATAATTTTGACCAAAAGTAGCCCCCATACCAAATGCAATTACTTAGCCATTTCTGCAAGACCAGAGATATTTTTTCCCAAAAATTAACGAGAGAAATAACTTAATCCTCTGTTTTAATATGCTATTTCACAGCTTGCAATTGCTTATTGTGAATGCTCCTATTTCTTTTCTTGAAACTTTGGCAAAACTATTATGCCAGAACATGATTTACGAATTTCATTCGTTTAAAATTCAGAAGGGCTTTTTATGCTATTAAGTCTATTTATTTATATTAAAGACAAATGCATACTTAATAATTTGGAGAAAATAATCAAAAGCTTTTGAATAATTCTAATTGGTGAGGACTTACTGTTTACAAAGTAACATCTATTTGATGTAGATCTGTGATCTGATAGAAAACTAATTGTTTTAAGTATTTGTAATCCAAGCAGCAGTGATGCAAATACATTTAATTATCAGTTTAAAAATCCAAACAATGGGAAGTAAGACAACATGCTGCCTTCAAAGCTATAGTAATAAAAGAAGTGCTAGTACATTTCCTCATGTACCTGGAAATGAGTGACCCAGATTTGCTTGCACTAAAGTATACAGGCCTAATTTTAATCATGTTGATTGTATAATCAACTTTCCCCAGTCATTTCTAAAGATACATTAAGATGCTTGCTCTCATTAAGAATAAAACATCCTGATTTCTTCATATTTCTAAATAACTTGCCTTTTCGAGGTTTTCTGAGGGAAGATTTCCTGAATGATACTCACAAAAGTAAAATGTACACTGAATCCGGTAATTACATTTATTTTAATTTTCTTTCTTTAAAAACAGACTGTTGCCCAGGTGCGGTGACTCACATCTGGTAATCCCAGCATTTTGGGAGGCCAACGCGGGCGGATCACCTGAGGTCATGAGTTTGAGACCAGCCTGCTCAACATGGTGAAACCCCATCTCTACTAAAATATAAAAATTAGCCGCGTATGGTGGCAGGCGTCCATAATCCCAACTACTTGGGAGGCTGAGGCAGGACAGTCCCTTGAACCCAGGAGGCAGAGGTTGCAGCGAGCCAAGACCATGCCATTGCACTCCAGCCGGGGCAACAAAAGCCAAACTCCATCCCAAAAAATAAATAAACAAATAAAATAAAAATTTTTAAAAGACTGTCTGCATTTTATATTGAAACTGAATTTGAGTAAAATACAAACTATGCAGTAAATTTTACTAAAATCAATTTATTTTACTGAATATTAGACCAATGCATTGTAGTTAGGGATTGCCCCTTTGGCAAAGCTCCCATTCAGTTCCCAGCTATTCTGATTCATAGCTAATACGGAGAAAAGTTAGGAAATGGAGAATTTTTGGACTGACACAATTATAAAACCAAGAGGAAAAAGCCTACAGTTTTTAAACCAGAAAACCTAACTTTAGAATCTGGATTTGTGAGTAAGTAGTTTGAGCATATCATTTAGACAAATGCTCTTCAAGCTATAGGTCAAGACATTTGTGAGTTGTACAACACATTTATGTGTCATAACTGCCACTAATGCAAAAAATCAAATAGAAGGCCGGTGCGGTGGCTCATGCCTGTAATCCTAGCACTTTGGGAGGCTGAGGTGGGTGGATTGCCTGACCTCAGGAGTTCAAGACCAGCCTGGGCAACACGGTGAAACCCTGTCTGTACTAAAATACAATAATTAGAAAGGCATGGTGGTGTGCGCCTGTAGTCCCAGCTACTTGGGAGGCTGTGGCAGGAGAACTGCTTGAACCCAGGAGGCAGAAGTTGCAGTGGGCCAAGATCATGCCACTGCACTCCAGCCTGAGCGACAGAGCAAGACTCCATCTCAAAAAAAGAAAAAAAAAAAATCAAATAGAAAAGAATGAAATAAAATCATTAAAGTGTGGCTACATATACTAAAAATGTCACCTTTTATAAAACTTTTGCTTTATTTCTGAGTGTGTATACGTGTTTTGGGGGTTACTGGATCATCAAGGGTGCTCACTTTTTCTCTTAAATTGGATTGTGAACAATGTAGTGGAGAAAAAATTTATTTCCTCAACTATCACAAGGTTCATAGCTGAGACCCCTATAGCAAAAGAAAGGTTAACAAGAGAAAAGCATACAAATGTATTTAACATAAATTTTACAAATGACACCAGGACACAGGAGCATTCAGAAATGAATACCTAAAGAAAAAGGGGAGACCTGCATATTTTTATGCTAAATTTGACAAAGAGTGGACAACCATGCAGAACTATGATTGGAGAACAAAAGGGTGTAACCTAATGGTAATAAAGTTGGGGTGGGGGGAATGTAGCAAAGCCTGTTTGTTCAGTCTTCTCTGTGTCCCAGTGTGACATTCCTTTCCTTTGGGTATGGGACACATGAGGGGTCTCACGGCCTACTTCAAAGGAAGGCCAGATAATTCTTTTATGATCTGCTTCAGAGGAAAAGGGTTGGAGAAGGTCAGACTTTCTCACTTCTGCTGTTTCCTTAAATACCAAGGTGCCATATTTGGGGATGAATTTCCTAAATCCCACTAACAACAAATATAAAAAAGGTGGAAGCCCCCAATTTCAAAAAAAAAAAAAAAGAGTTGTTTAATCAAATGAACTTGGGAACCTTGAAAGCATTAAAAAGAATCCTGATTCTTTCTCCGTTTAGCCTTGAATAAGTTATTTAACTATTCTCTGCTTTGGTTCTGTCATATGTAAAATGAAGATACTAATAATGTCTATCTCAATACGTTGCTTTAAGAATTAATTGATAGTGCACATATATCTTTGACATGCCAATTAAAGTACCTTTGGATATATATCCAGAAGTAGGAAAGTTGGATCATAGAGTAATTCTATTTTTAGGTTTTTGAGGAATCTCCATATTATTTTCCAAAATGACTATACTAATTTACATTCCCACCAAGAGTGTACAACATTCTCACCACAAAACATAAGTTAGTGAGGTGATAGATATGTTAATTAGCTTGATTGACTGTTTCTGTAATATATTCATAGATTAAAGTATCACATTATACACCATAAATTACTCGATTGTTATTTGTTCATTAAAAATAAATAAATAAGGTCGGTCACTGTGGCTCAGGTAGCTCACACCAGCACTTTGAGAGGCTTAAGCAGGTAGATCACCTGAGCTATGGAGTTTGAGACCAGCCTGGGCAACATAGGGGACCCCCATCTCTACAAAAAATATGAACATTAGCTGAGCGTACTGGCGGACACCTGTAGTCCCAGCTACTCGGGGGATTCAGGTAGGAGGATGACTCGGAGGTCAAGACTGCAATGAGCCGCAATGACTCCATTGCACTCCAGCCTGGGTGACAAAGCGAGACCTTGTCTCAAAAACCAAACTAGACCAAAACAAAATAAATAAATACAATTAAATGAAAGAATCCTTGCAAATCCATTACAACAATGCCTGACACTTAATAACGGTTAGCCATTTGTATGACATCTCTGTTCTATGATTTTTATTTATTTTAGGCTTAATGTGAATGTTTTTTTCTTTTTTTTGAGACAGAGTGTCACTCTGTCGCCCAGGCTGGAGCGCAATGGCGCGATCTCCGCTCACTGCAAGCTCCGCCTCCCGGGTTCACGCCATTCTCCTGCCTCAGCCTCTCGAGTAGCTGGGACTACAGGCGCCCGCCACCACGCCTGGCTAATTTCTTTGTATTTTTAGTAGAGACGGGGTTTCACCGTGTTTGCCAGGATGGTATTGATCTCCTGACCTCGTGATCCGCCCGCCTTGGTCTCCCAAAGTGTTGGAATTACAGGCCTGAGCCACCGCACCCGGCGTGAATGTTTTTTCTTTCTTTTTAACTTAAATGTCGTGTAAAGCACTCTTTTAAATAATGTACATATAAACTTTATCTAAAATTCCTAGTTTTGTGATTTTGCTAAGAGGCATATTTTTTCATGGAACAAAAAGTCACGGACAACAAGCCCTCATTGTCCATTTTTCTCATATGAATTTCTCTGTACTTGAAATGTTACTGACTGTCAGGACTTGGCTCTGCCCTGCTTCTGTCATGCCTGTCACCTTATTCAATAGAAACAAAATGAGTGTTCTTGGCATTGGGAAGCAAGAAGTTAGTATTGTAAGTATGATTATTTCATACAATACTAGAAATCGTTGCTGAGGAACAGCCTGCATATTGCTACAGAAGAAGGCTGTGATCCTATACCCTGAGATAGGCCAAGTGCAATAACATCTATTCATAGACCTGTACAGTAGTTACAACATTGGTTGTTTTAGGTAATAACGTAGACTTCATAAATTATCTAACACTTGGAAAATATTAGGTATCATATAGTAAACTCTTGAAACAGCTTTAGTACCCTCAGAATAATGTTTGAAAATTTAAGGCAAATTACTTCCAAATCAACACAGTTTTGAGTGTAACTTAACTCTGGCCTTTGATATGGTAAATTGCCAATTATAGCTATCTAGGTTGGATTTAAATTGAATTAGATTAAACTGTGACCCAGTGATTTTTCTGGTTTCTTATGTGGTCAATGCAAACAGTTATATTTAATGGTGGTAAAGCTGAGATAAAAATGTCAAGTGTAAGAGTCAATTGCAAGGTCATTATTTTTTTTCCAAGTAATGAAAACATAGTATTTGATCTGCTGTAAAATTACAGGCTAATGACTCAGTCCTACAGAGTAGCTCTCAAATCTTGTTCAATGTACCCTCACTGATTTAAGCAAAGGTAAAGTATCATTTTGACGATTAAATAATCACAAGGAGCATAAATCATGTTTTAGATGGTGCCACAAAATATACATTTTGAAGGTCTCAATAGACATTTTTGGATGAAATAATGAGAAAAACATGTTCAATCAAAGGTGGACGGTAAATATTTATGAATTTTAAAAATAAATAAATATTTTTAAGTCCTATTATTTTAAAAAGTAATATAGTACATTTTAATATTTTATGAAAGTTTTAGTATTGTTTTCTGAGGCATCAAATTCCATTTTCCGAAAGTACCATGTATAACGATATTAAAGTACTTTAGATTGCCCTGCCAACTGTAGGAGACCTAAATACGCCATCCCAAAACACGTCACTTTTAAGAAAGCAGGCTTGATGGCCGCGGTGGCTCACGCCTGCAATCTCAGCACTTTGGGAGGCAGAGGCGGGCAGGTAACCTGAGGTCAGGAGTTCGAGACCAACCTGGCCAACATGGCAAAACCTCTACCAAAAATAAAAAATTATCCAGGCGTGGTGGCACACACCTGTACTCGATCCCAGTTACTTGGGAGGCTGAGGCAGGAGTATCACTTGAACCCCGGAGGTGGAGGTTGCAGTGAGCCGAGATAGCGCCATTGCACTCCAGCTTGGGCGACAGAGCAAGACTCTATTTCAAAAACAAACAAACAAACAAAAAACTAGCTTACATTTGCATTTTATTGCTAGATTTCTCAAGTTGTGCTCACAGGGCTCAACGGAGAAAGAAACATGCTCTAATAACATATTTTCAAGATTAGCATAGAAAGATGTTTCTCTGTCAAAAGTTTTCATTCACTGAAATAAAACAGTAATGAATCTAAAAGAAAGGAAGCATACACTTGCCTTTTTCTGTTTTTATTTTTACAGATTTAGGAGGTACAGTGTAGTTTTGTTACATGTATATGTTGGATAGTAGTAAAGTCTGGTCTTTTAGTGTAACTATCACTCCAATAGTGTACATTGTACCTAACAGGTATTTTCTCACTCCTCACTCCCCTGCCACAATTGTACCTTCTAAAAATTTTCGTGTTTTTTAATTTTTGTGGGTACATTGTATGTGTATACATTTATGAGGTACATGAGATCCTCCCACCATTTTTTTGTTTTTTTTTTTTTGAGATGGAGTCTCAGCCTGTGCACCCAGGCTAAAGTGCAGTGACACAATCTCGGCTCACTGCAACCTCCGCCTCCCGGGTTCAATCAATTCTCCTGCCTCAGCCTCCTGAGTAGCTGGGATTACAGGCGTGCGCCACCACTCCCAGCTGATTTTTGTATTTTTAGTAGAGACGGGGTTTAACCATGTTGGTCAGGCTGGTCTTGAACTCCTGACCTTGTGATCCGCCCACCTCAGCCTCCCAAAGTGCTGGGATTATAGGCGTGAGCCCCTCCCACCTTTTGAAGTCTCCAATGTCTATTACTCCATTCTCTACTTTCATGAAAATATGCCACTTTGACATAGGACTATTTTGAGCTAAAGGCAATTCAGAAGAAGCAGATATAAGAAGTTCTCTGGCCTCCCACTATTTGCCTGAAAGCAGTACACACATTTACAAAGGTGTCCATCCTTTTCTCTCTATCAGAAAGGACAAAGTTTGATCACCAACGAGAACTTTAGATCTTTATCAGCCTGGAGACTGCATCAGAGGAATGTAAATAATATATTTTCTTAACTAGCCTTTATGTACCATTAGTTTCCCATATATTTGCCTTCCTGCAATTGGCCACTAACAGAGACTCAAGGTCCTTTTCCCTTGTCTTGTAACTTCTCAGAAAATGTTAGAGAAACAATACTTATTTTATTCATTTTTCCTTATGTATCTTTCAAGTATATGTGAGGTACGTATGTTAGTAAACTTTATAGTTTTTTTTCTTGTTGATATCTCTTTTGTTATAGGAGTCGCAGTTAAGAAATAAAGGTAGAGGCCGGGCGCGGTGGCTCATGCCTGTAATCCCAGCACTTTGGGAGGCCGAGGCGGGTGGATCACAAGGTCAGGAGTTCGAGATCACAGTGAAACCTCGTCTCTACTAAAAATACAAAAAAAAATTAGTCGGGCGCGGTGGCGGGCGCCTGTAGTCCCAGCTACTCAGGAGGCTGAGGCAGGAGAATGGCATGATCCTGGAAGGTGGAGCTTACAGTGAGCCGAGATCGCGCCACTGCACTCCAGCCTGGGCGACAGAGCGAGACTCCATCTCAAAAAAAAAAAAAAAAGGAAATAAAGGTAGAGACCAGATGCGGTGGCTCACACCTGTAATCCCAGCTCTTTGGGAGGCTGAGACTGAAGGATCACTTGAGCTCAAGGGTTCAAGACCAGCCTTGGCAAGATAGCAAGACCCTCATTTCTCCAAAAAGTAAAAAAAAAAATAAATTAGCCAGGCATGGTGATGCATGCCTGTAGCTAAGCTACTGGGGAGGCTGAGGTGAAAGGATGGCTCAAGCCTAGGAGGCTGAAGCTGCAGTGAGCCAAGATTTCGTTACTGCACTCCTGCATGGGCCACAAAGTGAGACTCGGTCTCAAAAAGAAAAAAACAAACAAACAAACAGAAACCCACCAAGGTAGAGGTAAAATTATGTTTTCTTCCCCTACGCAATGTTTTTGTTTTCTTTAAATGTTTATTTAACAAACTGTTTACCTGATGAACTAACCTGAGAGTGATTAGTGTGAGTCAATGGCTTTTGTAAAGATTTTCTCAAATTTACCCGACTTGAGCTAACCACATTCAGATTTTAATTACTTTAAAGTTCTCTAACTACACACACTTATACACATATATATATATACACACACACATATGCATAAATATGTTTATATATACACATGCACACAAATGCTACATATTCTAATTGTTTTATTTATTTTCTGTGTATTTTAATTAACTTATTGCGATGCTTGAACAAATTGAAATGCTTTTTATAATACTTTTAAAAATAATCACTACATGTAACATGTTCTCCAGTAACTGAGCAATGTAAAGAATTTCTTATATGTATGACCTTATTCTAACATTCATATTTCCTGGGTACCTACTAAATGTTAGGCACACACAGCTAGTAATATAAGATGGTGGGCAAAGTCTCTGCCAAAACTATAGTTTATAGGCTAATAATGGAAGCTTTAGGACATTTTTCCAATAATTATGCGACGTGTTGTTGTAGTTTGAAGTGTGAATCTTTAAAACAGAAGTTGCTGGAAATTCAGTGTCCTTACACTTTTCGAAGGATTTATAGATGCAGAACCAGAAAACAAACAAAAAATTATCTCAGTTAAAATCGAGTCACTTCAGAGGAAACAAATTGATCATGATAGCAGCAGGGACAATTTTGGAGAAAAAAATGTTAGCTTTAAAGCAAGCTTGTCCAACCCACAGCCTACGGGCTGCATGAGGCCCAGGACGGCTTTGAATGCAGCCCAACACAAATTTGTAAACTTTCTTAAAACATTATGAGATATTTTTGCGATTTTTTTTTTTTAGCCCATCAACTATCATTAATGTTAGTGTATTTTATGTGTGGACCAAGACAATTCTTCTCCCACTGTGGCCCCGGGAAGCTAAAAGGTCTGACAATTCTGCTTTGAAGGCTTCCTTTTAAGTTGTCAATCAATGTACTTACATGATTATGTAGATATTGTTATTTAAATGTAACATGTTACATTTAACATGTTTAAACATTGATGACCAACGCAGAATCTCAGCACTTTGGGACGTTGAGGCGGGCAGATCACGAGGTCAGGAAATCAAGACCATCCTGGCTAACATGGTGAAACCCTGCCTCTACTAAAAATACAAAAAATTAGCTGGATGTGGTGGCGCGTGCCTGTAGTCCCAGCTACTTGGGAGGCTGAGGCAGGAGAATCACTTGAACCAGGAAGTCGGAGGTTGTAGTGAGCCGAGATCGCGCCTGCGCGACAGAGCGAGATTTCCAAAAAAAAAAAAAAAAAGAAAAGAAAAGATAAAGAAAAAAAAAGAAGTGTCTTCTGATCAATTTCTGTTTATGGTCTGTGCATTTGACTTGAGCACAGATCCATTGTTGCATACTTGAAGTGTCATGTACACATGTGTTGATTGAAGGAAAAAAAAGTCACATTTTCTTTTTATCACTCTCGCATGTAACTTCATTGAAGGTTACCTTTCATTCCTTTTTCCATATCATTTCCTGAGCTAGTCTTACATAATGTTCAAACAGGGATCATGTAACGAATTCCATATCAGTTTATAAGCTAGACTATTAAGATTGGTAAAGATATATTTTGAGTTTTTTTTTTTTTTTACTGCTTTGGAGTATTGAAAGGAGTTTTAGTA
This sequence comes from Colobus angolensis palliatus, assembly GCF_000951035.1. Lineage (NCBI taxonomy): Eukaryota > Metazoa > Chordata > Mammalia > Primates > Cercopithecidae > Colobus > Colobus angolensis. The sequence goes on along the minus strand of NW_012117755.1, from coordinate 1,250,317 downwards.
TAGGGGTGTTTTTATACTAAAAATACTTTAGTTTACATAATAGAGTGTACATATACTATACATATTTTTATTCAATTCACAATCTTTTAAAAATCATGCTTTATTCAATAGTGTTCATTATACACACTTTGAACCTGGCTTCAAAAATAGTACATCCTTCTCTATTTTATGCATTTTATATCAACTATATGTAATTGTTTCAAATTAAGATTTTAGATAATATCCTGTCACACTACACTTATGTTGTCTGACCAATAGTTTCTTAAAAATTCCTCTATAGTTACATTTTTTAGTTTTCTTTGCAATTAAGTTTAGCCATATAACTGGGTTCTGACCCATGGGATGTTGGTGGAGGTGACAGAAGTCCCTTCCTGACCTAGTCAGAATATTCTAAGATCCCTCTATAGCTATGCTGTCTAATATGGTAGCCACTAGCCACATGTGGCTTTGGAGCACCTGAATTGTGGCTATCCTGTCTTGCTGAGATTTGCTGGAAGTATAAAATTCACAACGAATTTTAGAGAGGTGGTACAATAAATAATGCAATAAATAATACTAATTGATATATTGATTACCTGTTGAAGACATAATATTTTTGCTTTGCATATTATTAAATAAATGATATTATTAAAATTACTTCACCTGCTTCTTTCCAGTTTTTAAATGAGGCTAGAAGAAATTGAAATACTATGTAAACTTTTTGCAATACATTTCTATTGGATGTGCCACCAAACTTCTCAGGATTCCTATATGTCTTTATATCTTTCTATTCTACTACATCCATCACTCATTTCTTCATCATTAATTATTCTATATTTTTTATTATAAATTTACTGTGTGCCAGGCACTCTAATTATTCCATATTTTTAAAATTAGAAATCCATTGTGTGCCAGGTACTCTTCTAATAATCACCTACTGTTAAGATACAGGTTGGGACATGTGACTTCATGATCAAAAGGAGGAAAACACCCTGATATAGGAACTGAATTTTACTACAAGACTTTTTGTGCTGCAACTTCAGTCCCTGCCAGAACAAGCAAAAGGAGTGACTACAATGTGACTTTCTAAATGGTTGTGTTGAGGACCACAGATGCTGGGTCCTGCCTATTAGGAAGAATGGGCACGCTGAGTTATGAAATGATAAAGACTCCTGTGTCTCATTCTTTATCCTTCAGGGACCGTGGCGATTTTGCAATGTCTGTGAATTGCCCAGGGCTTCAATGACTGTGGTGATAGTTGTAAAACAGGGACACACAGCTTTAGGAAGTTTCAGCCTGTAAGTCTGACTATATGTACTTCCTGCTGATAAACTCATGCTTTTGTCAGTCTTTTGCTAATACTGAAAAACACTCATAAACCATCCTCCATTTCCCATTATTATTCAAGGACTTTAGACATTCAGAGTTCTCAGACTATTTTTTCTTTTGAAGAGAAAATGTGGGTAGTTTCTTCACAACCTTTTTCTTTTGCATATTATTGTTAGACACTGTCTAATGTTACATAGAAAAGAATGGTTGAAAACAAGAAAGACAGTGTCTAACAGAATATAAAATAAAGAAAAACAAAACCAAAGCATTCAAATAACTAATATGAGAAAGGTATCATTTGGTTTATTTTCTACTTTGGCTAGACAATTTCATTACTTCTGACTTTTCTCATAAGCCTTTTTTTCTAATATTTTAAGCATTGTTTCTCTTTATTATCTTACTTAATCTAAAACAGTTCCCTCAAAATCTTTTTAATTCTCTTTTAAAATCTTTACTTTTATATCTTTTAAAAATATATGTATCAACATTATACCTTAATACTAACAAATTTTACTATAGAAAATTGTGAAAGAACCAAAATAACAGTCCTCTTGTTGTATCCACAAAAGCTGATTAATTCATTTTTAAAAGAAATTATATTGCCTATTCATTCATCTTTTAGTTACCTTCTTGCTCAAGAAGTAAGGTACCCTGCAAATGGCATAGTTGATCCCAGCACACCTACATATATACATCTCTAATCCAGTGCCTTTTCTATTCAGAAGGTAAAAGTGTAGGTGAGTTATCAGCCCAATATAATAAGATCATATCAATGTGTCACTGGTGGAGGGTGTCCAGGTTCTTTGCATCTTGATCAAAAAATTGGACAAAATACACAAAGCAAGGAAGGAATGAAGGGATTTATTTAAAATGAAAGTACACACCATAGTGTGGGAGTGGGCTGAGCAACTGCTCAAAAGCCTGGATAGAGAAAATCTTCTGGGGGCCAAATACCCTCTACAGGTTTCCCATTGGCCACTTCATGTTCACTTCATGTAAATGAAGTGGTGGTCTGCAATTGGTCTGATTGGTTGTGGAAAGCAACCAATCAGAGGCTGAAGCAGAGTTACGTAGGACACACTCCTGTGCAATCATCTGATTGGTTGCAAAAAACAACCACTCAGAGGCTAAGGTGAAGTTACAGCGTTGTACTTCTATGAAAACAAAGACTGGGCCTGTAATCAGTCTGATTGTTTGGGGACAGCCAGTTTCCCATCTGCTGCACAGAAAAGGTGGGGGTTTGCAACGGGAGTAGCCTCTGGTCCTTATGTTACTTAGGAGTGGAAAGTTAGGGTTTTGCCTTCAGTTTAATTCTAGGGAAGTCAGTGTGAAATGGCCTTAGGTTCCCTGCCTCCAGACCCTATCATCTTGCCTCAAATGTGTGATATATATATTTTTTTAAAAAAAAAAAAAAGGAAAAAGAAAAAAATTCTCAGGGACCTCTGCACCAGGTATACTAAAACAGAGCAACACATGAAAATGTACTTCCTTTTCTTAATTTTTTAAAATTTTAAAATTTTTTATTTCAATAATTTTGGGGGAACAGATGGTTTTTGGTTACCTGGGTAGGTTCTTCAGTGGTGATTTCTGAGATTTTGGTGCACCCATCACCTGAACAGTATACACTGTATCCAATACGTAGGCTTTTATTTCTCACCCCTCTCCTACCCTTTCCCTTGCCCTGAGTCCCTAAAGTCCATTTTATCATTCTTATGCCTTTGCATCTTCATCGTTGAGCTCCTACTTATGAGTGAGAACATACAGTGTTTGGTTTTCCATTCCTGAATTACTTTACTTAGAATAATGGCCTCCAGCTCCATCCAAGTTGTTGCAAAATACATTATTTCATTCCTGTACTTCCCTTTCAAACACAGAAAACAAACAGCAAATGTTGTCATTTATGAAGAATAAAATCTTGTGTATTTTGGGAAGTGGAAGACAGGCAGCACTTCTATAAGTTAGCACTATTGTTTTATAACTTGAGACATCTGATTAGCTTACCTATAACAAAGTGGAAATAGAAAATATATAATACATAGTAAACTATTCATATGATGTAACTGTTTAGAATCTTAACTTATCAGGTAGTATATTTAATGATCTTTCAAGTTGCTTCGTATTTTCTTTTTGTTTGTTTTTTTAATTCAAATCACTGGTTTACTGACTTAGATGATAGGTTTGTTCTTTAGCGGATATGTTGAAATGCCTTATATAAATAGTCTCTGAATAAATTCACAATATCAGCTATCATAAAACTCTACTTACATAGCTCATTTAATATATTATTAGGGCCAGGTGTGGTGGCTCAAGCCTGTAATCCCAGCACTTTGGGAGGCCGAGACGGGTGGATCACGAGGTCAGGAGATCGAGACCATGCTGGCTAACACGGTGAAACCCCGTTTCGACTAAAAAATACAAAAAATTAGCCGGGCGAGATGGCGGGCGCCTGTAGTCCCAGCTACTCGGGAGGGTGAGGCAGGAGAATGGTGTAAACCCGGGAGGCGAAGCTTGCAGTGAGCCGAGATCGCGCCATTGCACTCCAGCCTGGGCGACAGAGCGAGACTCCGTCTCAAAAAAAAAAAAAAATATATATATATATATATATATATATATATATATATAATTAGAAGCAGTCTTCATTTTAAATGCTTCTTCCAGAATGTATGCACATGTTATATAGTGAGGCATACTTAAATATTAACTGGATATTGCTGACATTCCAAAATTGTATTCAGTGTTTCAGAAGTAAGTTATGATACTACAATCAGTAATATCCTGCTTTGACTTTATTCTTAAAATATAGAAACTAAATCAAATTTACTTGAAAACTGGCATATTGAAATCAAACATGTCCATCCTTTGTGGAGACAGAGAATGCTCCAGATTCCTGAAGAGACCATTAGAGAAAATCTAGGTCAATACTTATTGTTACTAAATGCATAAATTTCTCTTTCAGTATCAGGAAAATATATGAGTATGAACATCTATAAATATTTTTAAACAATTATTTGAAGACTTTCCATAAAATGAGAGGAAAAAACCTTTTAAAAAGGCATAACTCTACAAGCATAAAGAGAACAGGAGAAGAAAAATGAACAACTCAAGATGTTAGCAAATTTGGGGAAGTACTTCCTTGCCTTATGGCTCTAACAGAGATTGCAGGCTCACTCACTATGCTCTTTGGCCAGGATGAAGTACCAAATATTCTTCTAATGAGCTGTGGTTTCTTTCAATGTGGAATGAGACTTAGCAATGAACATCCGCATGCTAGGCATACTCATTACTACCAGACATTCCCAGTTGACAGAAATATATTTTTACAAAACACATTTCAATAAATTGTTAGTTTTTATTGACAATTTAATATGATAGTTTTCCCCTAAGTGTTTTTTCTTTCTTTCTTTTTTTTTTTTTTTTGAGACCGAGTCTTGCTCTGTCGCCCAGGTTGGAGTGCAGTGGTGCAATCTCGGCTCACTGCAAGCGCCTCCCAAAATGCTGGGATTACAGGCGTGAGCCACCGCGCCCAGCCTTTTTCCCTAAGTTTTAATGTATAATTTTGTTTCCCTATCCCTTCATCGATATCTGTTTTTAGTGTTTTTCTGGTTATTTTTACTTGTGTATTTTTCTATATAAATATTATAATCGATTTATCCAACTCCAGAAAAAAATACTACCTATTATATTGGAATGCCTTTAATTTACACATTAACTTAAAAACAATAGCTTACTTTATGATGTTAAGCATGCTTTTCAGGAACAAGTTGCATCTTTCTCCTTGATTTCCTTTTGGATTGTTCAGGAGAGTTTTAAACATAGGTATTGAAATTTCTTGTTAAATGTGTTTCTTGTGTTTTTGTTGTTGTTGTTATTATTGCAAATGGGTGTGCACCATCCATAAAAACTTCTAGCTCATTATCATCTATAAAATGAATTTCATTGATTTTGCCTGTAAATTTTATATTCTGCTAACTTACTAAATTATTTTATTGGTATTTGCTTGTGTTCATATTTGTGTTTGTTAATATTTTTGTTTCTTGTGATCTCTTGAGGTAAACAATTATATCTGTAAATTGGGATCCATTACTGCTGCTTTCAATTGTTTTTCTTGAATTAGTTTATCTTGTCTGGTTGCAATAGCTAATATTTTCAACACAAGGTTAAGTTTTAATGGAGGTAGTTGTAGTACTCATGGTTTTCCTGTCTTTATCCAGAATGCATCAGATGTTTCTCCTTTTGGACTTTACATACACACACATACACACACACACACACACACACACACACACATATATGTCAACAAATGTATTCAACTATTCTGTTTTATATTAAATGTATATTAATCATGAAATAGTTTTTAATTTTATCAAATGTTAGTATCTCACACTTAAATATAAATCAAAAGCTAAGATCACTTGTCGTTTGAGGAATGACTTCAATAATGAGAAACAATTCCTCAAAATAAAACAAATAAGAACAAATGGGAAGAAAACAGAAAACATGAGCAATGAAAGCAGAAGAGAATTATGGGAAAATTATAATTGAAGTTCACAGAAAGTTAGGAGAGAAATAATTGTATTTCATAAAACAAGGTCATGATAATATAAAAAAAGAACAAAAACACCTATAATTGACATCCTATTTAGTGGTAAGGAAATGAAAACTTTCTCAGGAAGAACAGGAACAAGACAAAAATATCTCTTACCATTTCTTTTCAACATCATATTGAAAGTCCTAACTAATGCAATAAGACAAAAAAATGGACAGATCTATTGGAATGTAGAAATGAAGCTGTATTTCTTCACAGATGACATGATCATCTATGTAGAAAATCTGAAAGAATCGAAAAGTAACTCCTGGAAATAATAAGCAATTGTAGCAAAGTTGCAGGATACAAGATTAATATACAAAATTTGATTGTTTCTTGTATACCACCAATGAACAAGTGGAATTTGAAATGTAAAACACAATGCCATTTCCACTAACATTTTCAAAAATAAAATACTTAGGGATAAATCTTTAAAAAGTACGAGATCTTTACAAGAAAACTGCAAAACTCTGATGAAAGATATCAGAAGAACTAAATAAATGGTGAAATATTCAGTGTTCATGGATAGAAAGACTCAATATTGTAAAGAAGTCAGTTCTTCTCAAGTTGATCTATAGATTTAATGCAATCCCAATCAAAATCCCAGCAAGTTACCTTACCTCATATAGACAAACTGCTTCTAAAATTTATATGAAAGGGAAAAGACCCAGAATAATCCACACAGTATTGAATGAGAAGAACAAAGTTGCAAAACTGACACTATCTGGCTACAAGACTTACTATGAACAGACAGAAATCAAGAAAGTGTATTGGCAAAATAATAGACAAATACACCAACAGTACAGAATAAAGAGCATGGAAACAGACCCACATAAATACAGCCTAGTGATCTTTCACAAAGGGGCAATGGCAATAGAGTGGAGCAAAGATAGCCTTTTCAACAAATAGTGCTGAAACAACTGGACATCTACATGCAAAAATATGAATGTAGACATAGACTTTGCACACTATAAGATGTGAAGAGAGACAAAGATCACATTACCACTACTGGATTTACAAGTTAACATTCACTGATTGTACACACACACAATGCTAGAGACACCTGTATCATCTCTCGTTGTTTCTTATTTTTTAATAGAGATAAATTTATTTATTTTTGTCCTTGAAGGTAAATTTTAGGAGTTGAAAATAAATACTCCTTCCATAAAAATATACTAAAACTAAAATTATTTTCAGTGATTTCCCACGGGAAATTTACCTATACTTTGCCACCAAACCCTCTCCTGCAATAGTCTTTCTTATCCTGGTAAATAACCATCCCATCCTTCCTTTTGCTCAAGCTAAAACTGCTTTTCTCCACTCTCTCAATCTCCATTTTTAGTCCATCAGCAAATCCTGTTACATCTACTTTCAAAATGTATCCAAAATGTGATCATTTCTCCCCAGATCCATGGACACCAACCTAATCCTAGCCACACACACACACCCAGCTTTCATTACTACATTATCCTCTAACTCACCTCTCTACTTCTACCTTTGCATCCTACATTCTAACTTACATTATTTCTGGCTACTGTTCAGAACCCTCACAATCTCCTAATCTCCCACAATGTACAAGCCAAGACCTTTACAATGGTCAATAAGGCCCTACCTGATTTGTCCTAATACCATTCCAGTTGTAGCTCCTACTGCTCTTCCTCAGTTACTCTGCACCAGCCATCTTGATTCTTGTTGTCCCACAGACACGCACTCTCTCCTCAGAGTGTACATATTCTTCCCTCTGCCTAGAACTCTCTTCTCCAAGACACCTGCAAGATTCACTCCTTTCCTTCCTTCAGGTTTTTTGTATGCCTCTTAAGTGAGGCTTTTCCATGACCTACTACATAAAATAGCAACCTATCCCTTGAAATATCCCTATTCTACCCTTGTCCTGCTTTATTTTTTTCTCTTAGCACTTGTCACTTTCTGAAATTCTATATTCTAGTTGCAGAGAGAAAAAACAAACAAGTTGACAAACAAATACAGAGAATGTCAGATAGTTTGCTAAATGTTTCCTTCTTTGATTTAGCTTGCTAGCTAATAGGGCCCTACGACTAAATGGACTTATCTCTTAACTGTTATATTCAAAACAATAGAGCACCTGATACGAAATAGGTAGTGAATGTAGACTTCATGTATATTTCTGTCAAAGCATGTTTCCTTAAATATAAATTATTTGTAAAGGATAAGAACTTCAAGTACAGATATAATACTCAAAATATTTATTCTCTGACTGACATAATAACTGCAGGTAATTTTAATAGAACTAGTTCCTATGAAAAGTACTTTCCATAGACCTTGTAGATTGAAGACATTTTTTTTTTTTCCTTTGGGCCAGGTGAACTAAATCAAAGAAAGAAACTTTTAGCAAATTCATCTGCAACTCTCATTTGTTCTCATTAAAAGACAGCTAATGCTAAACCGAAGAGTGACTTCACACATTTCTAATGAAAGGTCTCTTAGTTTGCATTCATCACCTGGCTACAATTCTGGACAAGACTGAAAGTGATCGCTTGTTTATAGATCACTTTTTGTCTACTTTTACTGTTACTTATCTCTGCATATAGAACTGGTACAGTGAAATTAGCTAAATTGGGATACAATAAAGCAAAGCCCTTTAAAAAACCGTACTCTGCCTTTTATGTTCCAAGATAGACACAGGTCTGACCTCCATGTGCATTATTACAAGAGAGGTTTCTACAGTTGAACTTATATCAATACATTACTGTCAGACTAGATCTTAATTCTTTGTGTTCTGGCTACCATGATCATAATTTGAAATATAATTCTAGGAATCCATAGGAATCTTGGTAAGGTTAAAAATTCAATGCCCTTAAGTGAAGCACAGAGGAAGACCTTCAGAGTGTCACTAGAATGAAATCCTTCTGCTGAAGCAAAGTGAAACACAAAAGAGAGATGAAAAGACTCTGTATGCCAATTGGAAATGTTTTATTCCTAAGAAAAATATACAATTGCCCATGAAAGGATTGCAGTGAAAGACATTTGCAGATAAGTCAACAGTAATGCCTCAACAAACTGTTTTTTCTAAACTTTGAACTCAATTATATTAATATCTTTATTCATCACCTATCTGCCCTGAAACACAAAATAACTGGGATTTTAAAAAATATCATATATATATATATGTGTGTGTGTGTGTCAATCAGATAAGTATTTTTAAGTCTTATAACCTAAAACAACTACATATTATATTACATATATATGTATATATATATGTGTATATATATGTATATATATATACACACAGACACATTTAAAAAAATAGGTATAGGTTGAGCCTTCCAAATCCAAAAATTCCAAATCCAAAATGTTCCCAAATCAGAAATCTTTTGAGCACTGACATGAAACACAAAGAAAATGCTCGTTGGAGCATTCTGGATTTCAGATTTTTGGATTTGAGATGCTCAACCAGTAAGTATAATGCAAATACTCCAAACAAAAATCCAAAATTTGAAACATTTCTAGTTTCAAACATTTTGGATGAAGAATGCTCAATTAGTATCAGATTGATTGATTTTGAGTCTTTTAACTTGTTCAGTTTTTGAGTATAGTCCCCACAAGATAAATCCCAATTTAAATCAAGTACTTGCAGTGATTCTCAACTGGAAAAAGGTCATTTCCCTTTGAGGGTTCAACAAATTCCTCAGTGGGGTTTCCTCAAACATTCTCTACTACAGACCTGATTAAATTACTGAAATTCTAACACTGTGGTTCTCAAAGTGTGGTTCTTTGGCCGCCAGCATCAGCATCACCTGAGAACCTGTTAGAAATCCAGATTCCTAGGTCCCACCCTAGACGTATGGAATTAGAAACTCTGACTATGGGCCCCAGCAATCCATGTTTTTTTTTGAGACGGAGTCTCGCTCTGCCGCCCAGGCTGGAGTGCAGTGACTGGATCTCAGCTCACTGCAAGCTTCACCTTCCGGGTTCACGCCATTCTTCTGCCTCAGCCTCCCGAGTAGCTGGGACTACAGGCGCCCGCCACCTCGCCCAGCTAGTTTTTTGTATTTTTTAGTAGAGACGGGGTTTCACCGTGTTAGCCAGGATGGTCTCAATCTCCTGACCTCGTGATCCGCCCGTCTCGGCCTCCCAAAGTGCTGGGATTACAGGCTTGAGCCACCGCGCCCGGCGGCAATCCATGTTTTAACACACTTTCTAGGTAATTCCAATGTGTTTTGCTGCACCATTTTGGAGTGTGCATGGTATCAAACAACTCTACAAAAATGGTAGCCTGCTTGCTTTTTCATTTTAGGACTCTATGTCTATTGCCAAATATAAAGGGTAGACTTCAGACCAAATTTTACATGAAGCATTAGTGGTGGTGGGGCAGTCTAATTCTTCTATCATTGTCTGTTGTTTTAGAGCTTCACAGTCTTCAATGAGAAGTTGCAAATTAACATGACTAAGCCATTATCTTATTGTTAGCTCATCCAGCCCCACAAAAATATAATTCTTCAAGAATGGCATTATATGCCCTCTCACAACCTCTCTTCTTCACTCCTAAAGATCTCCCTTGCTACTACTCACCTGACAAGTCATACTTCTTCAATTATTACACATTTCTACCTGCAATTCCTGCTGCCTTCATCTTTCTTGAAATTGTCTCTGCGTAGACAACACCAGATTAAATGTCACCATCTTTTAAAAAGCTGTTATCCTCTCCAAGCAATTAGTCATTCTGTCTTCTGTTCCCACAGCATTTCTATTACCTTAAAGATTATGTTTTATTTTAATTATTTGTTGATGCAACTGTTTCCTTTCTCAGATGATAATCTCTTGGAGAGGGAAAACCATGTTGGGTTGTGCCTTCATCACTGTATGATAGTATGATTAGCACATAATTGACATTCAATAAGTATTTGTTAAATGTTGAAAGGTTATTTAGTAAACATATATCTCTGATAGGATAGTACCAGAGTGTCAATTGTTCTTTCCAAAATAAAAATACATCACTAATGTCAATATGCGTTGTTTTGCTAGAAAGCAAACTAAAATCAGATAAATAATGAATTGGTCCATCAGCCATAGAGAATTTTTTTTTTTTTTTTTTTTGCTAGCAACAATCATGCTAATTGGTAAATATTTACATATGCAAGCTAAGTATGCTTGGCACTGAGACCACTCCATACAATATAGGTGTAATCAGTAATTTCAATTTTCTTGTATTTCAGGACATGGTAACTTAGAGACCAGAACATTTACCTTCTAAAAGGAATTGTCAAGATCTCAGTAACACTGGGTTGATAAACAACAACGTATTTCCAAGAAACTTCTTTACTATTAACAATAAGTGATTTGTCTTTCATTGAAAACAGTGACACCTATCACAATCCATTTTTGTCTCACTAACTGAATAATATCCTTTGTTACTCAGGTACTTTGCAAAGATTGTTTCAGGAAAACATTCAAGGGAATGGTTCTCAGTAGATTAAACCATTTAGTATAATCATCTTGATTCCAAACACAAACACATCATTCTACAAGTCATCTTAACACCAAGTGTAGTACATGCCAGTAAAGTGGTATTTTGATTTTCATATAAAACTGTTTTAAGTTAATATTCACATTGTCATTCACACACAATAATTTGTTTATGAGTAGTAGAAATAAAAAGCAATATTTGAAAATGAAAATATTCAGTTTAGATAACTATACTGAAAACTAAGATTACTTCATTCACCAAAATGCAGTAGGCAAAAATATTAACATTTAAAGCACAAACAGTTCTTGACTTAAGATACTTTGACTTCATAATAGTGCAAAGTGATACACATTTAGTAGAAACTGTATTTTGAGTACCCATACATGCATTCTGTGTTTCACTTTCAGCGCAATATTCAATTACATGAGCTAGCTTTATTATAAAATAGGTTTTGTGCAAAATGATTGCCCAACTCTAGGATAGTGTTAAGTGATCACATTTCAAGGAGGGTAGGCTAAGCTATGTTGTTTCGTAGGTTAGGTATATTAAAGGCATTTTTAACTTGTGATATTTTCAACTTACGATGGGTTTATAGGGACCTAACGACACAAATTGAGGGACGTCTGTATTAGAAATCATTCAGAAAGAATCAACTAAAAAACTCCCTAAACAAGGGTTGCATTTTGGGGTTATTAAACATTCAAAGGTGGATTAAAGCCTCTGTTAGTAAGCAAGCATTTAATACCGCCTATTATTGAGTCTTCACTGTCTCCAGCCCCCCTGCCTGCTTCTCATAGGACTTACCAACTTTATGATGTGTCCCAAAAATGCATCATTGGGTAGGTGGGATTGTTGTCCCAACAATAATAGGTATGGAAATATCATGAGTTTTAAAGTCCATTTTCTTGGGTTCTAGCTTCATCTCTTCCATTTACTGTGAGCAAGCCACCTACATTCACATTTTACTCATCTTGAATACTTGATTCATATGATTATTGGAGCAACTAACCATATACATATAATTTTCAGTAGGATTATTAACATGATGGTATACATAAACAAAAAGTTCCCAATCCTCACTATTTCTGAAACGAGATTTCTGTAAGTTTCCTGTATCAATATTCATCTCTCCAAAATAATTGCACTAAATAATTCAATTGTTACCAAAGTCTTATACAGGCTGCTCATCAGCATCCAGAGACATAATTCACTATATGTCATCTCCTCTAATGATTTAATTCTTCCTATTATCAGATAAAAAGAAACAAGAAGCCAGGGGCACAGGACTCATTTTAGATCTATGTAAAACCTTTCAAGGCACAATAGCTCTGCTCGATTACTTCTGTTAAAGCAGGCACATTGTACAATAGTTATATATAAATGTGTTCGTTATATACAGATTTAGAATTAACTTACACAATGGAAAGGTACATATATATTGCTACCTCCTTCACTGAAATAATGTTTTGCCACTTTGTCCCAGTATCATCCTTTTATTTAAAAAAGTCTAAGCTCATTTTAAATTATAACATGCTTACTGGCTGCATGTAAATGTGTGTGTGTGCATGTGTGTTTGTGTGTGTGTGTGTGTGTGTGTGTGTACGTGTTGAGAACATGAATTGGCATACAGAATGTAGTAGGATAATAACACATGAATAAATGCTCTTCTGTGTTAAAACAAGGCATGGCATTGTGGACAAGCTGTCCTTTATGTAATCATGTTTACTTGGCTATTAAGCATATCAGCTATGACCAAAATGCACTGAAAACTAGGACAGTTACAGTATTCTGGACTCTACCTGGCCGTTCAGAATGGAAGTGGGAAGAAGCAGAAGAATGCAAAATGTTATGGAGATTGAATTTCTCACCGGTCAGATTGTTGGGGTTACTAGTTGCTGTAGGAACAGATTCATCCAATGTAGAGAAACAAGGAAACACGGTTTATTACAAACTAGGTTGCAGAATTACAATTCATGTGTGTTTCAATAACATCACGAAATTATGGAGTTAGGAACACAATGATTACAACTAAAATGACATGTTCTCAAGAAGACCAGATGAGAGCATGGAAAATAATAGAAGCAAATAAGAAGGAGAGATTCAGTAGAAAAATATTCATAAATACATGCATTTTTAAATTCAATTCATAAAATATATTACATAATGACAAAAATGGGACTATTTTGTGTTCATATGATTTGCTATTCAGAATGCCCTTTTAATATATGTTTTGTTACAAGTAGGCATGAACTACTCAGAGAGTTTCAATTTTATATTTACCTTTTCAAATAAATTAAAGTATGGATATAACGTTTTCTCCTAAAGTAGACAGTGGTGTAAAGAAGCCTGCTTTATCAAAAAATAATGTGCTGGTGGGGTTGTGGAGAAAATGGTATACTTATACACTGTTGGTGGGAGAGTAAATTAGTTAAACCATTGTGGAAGTCGGTGTAGTGATTCCTCAAAGGGCTAAAAACAGAACTACCATTCAACCCAGCAATCTCATTATTGGGCATATACCCAGAGAAATATAAATCATCCTATTATAAAGACATGTGCATACATATGTTCACTGCAGCACTATTTACAATAGCAAAGACATAGAATCAACCCAAATGCCCATCAATGATAGACTGGATCAAGAAAATGTGGTACATATACACCATGGAATACTGTGCAGCCATAAGAAAGAATGAGATCATATCCTTTGCAGGGACATGGATGGAGCTGGATGTCATTATTCTTAGCAAACTGATGCAGGAACAGAAAACCAAGTACTGCACATTCTCACTTATAGGTGGGAGCTAAATGATGAGAACACATGGACACACAGAGGGGAATAACGCACACTGGGGCTTATTGCAGGGTGGAGGGTGGAGGGTGGGAGGAGGCAGAGGATCAGGAAAAATAATTAATGAGTCCTAGGCTTAATATCTGGGTGATGAAATAATCTGTACAACCAACCCCCATGACACAAGTTTACCTATATAACAAACCTGCACATGTACCCCTGAACTTAAAGGTTAAAAACAGAAAGCCTGCTTTACTGACTCACAAGTTTAGTGTTAATTTACACTACATCATGCTTATGCTGGCTAAAAGGTAAATTAAAAATAAACCTTGCAAAAAGTATGTCATATCAATTTATTTTATCACATAATGCTGTTCAAAGAGGGCGAGTCCTGGCTTTTTAATGTAGACATACACGTTGTGGCAATGAAGAGGTAAATTAACTATTGTGGCAGGTGAGGTCTCACTAATGGAGGCCTCCATAACAACTGTTTCAGCACTGACTGGGTGGTAAAGTTAAATATTAGAAGCTGATGGAGCCAGCGCTCTTATACAAAGGCTGGAAGGTAACAAAAGTCCGCCAAGAGTTTTGCCCAAGCCTTTCCTGGGCCTTGAAGCATGACAAGATAATGAAAGAATTCTTAACAGGACCCTTTTAGGATTAACAAAGTTTTATTGGGGGTCTGAAGAGACTCCCCAGGCCTCCACAAATAAGTTTACTGGGGGTCTGAAGGAACTCCCCCAAACTCCATGGTTTATCAGGAGATAAGATAAGGGTAATCATCCCAGCACCTGGACCCATTTAGATTAAGTAAATTTACTGAGTCTCCAGAGGAAGGTCTTCAGGAATCAGATCTTAGTTATAGATTAGAAGAAGTAAATCACTTATATCTTTAGATGAATGCACACTTACATGTAGACATATAGTGTAGAAGATATATAAGCTCTGGAAAACTTTGTAATTTTGAGTTGGTCTGGGGATAATTTCCAGGCCTTCTCCCTGTAACCAGTTACAGAAATAAAAACTCCCTCCTTTTCCAGTTCACCTGCATCTCCTTACTGGGCCACAAGGATAAGCAGCCCAACCCTCAGTTTGGTCCAGGAACACTATCATCATATCATGGGCTTTTGTGAAGACGTTAAACAAAACTAATCATACATTTCTACTTCATTTAAGTCAAATATGCATACCATGTTGGAAAAAAGTCAGACAGAAGAGTGAAGTATGGAAATAATGATGATCACTAAATTCAGTATAGGATCAAAACCATCATATCACTCATTGGGAGATAGTTTATCTCTCTCAATTGATCTAGCAGTAAATATTTTTTCCATAAAAATTTTCTCAAATACAGACATCAAGCACATTTTATGGCAAAATTATTTTTGGTCATGATTTCAAAACTGTACTTTCCTTTAATAAGCCTGCATGGATGAGCATGATTTTTATAATGCAAATTATATTTGCCATAGAGTATATACTAGGCTTTTTAAAGGATTATAACATATCAATAAATTACATGGAAAGAATATATACCCTGAATTAA
The DNA here is from genome assembly GCF_000951035.1 of Colobus angolensis palliatus. NCBI lineage: Eukaryota > Metazoa > Chordata > Mammalia > Primates > Cercopithecidae > Colobus > Colobus angolensis. The sequence goes on along the minus strand of NW_012117755.1, from coordinate 1,234,644 downwards.
TCTTATCTAGAAATGGCTTTGTGTTTATGTGGAGATAAATATTGTTCAGTTATCTCTATATAATAGATGTGACAAATCACATTCTAGTAGAATTTTTTGGAATCGAAGGTTAATAGAAGACTTATTTTAAAAAGAGAGGGCTTATTTTTAAAACGGTACTGGGAAAGTGAAAAATCAGTTAGATTAGACACATTTGGCTTCAAATGATGCCACAACAACAAGGATACATTTAATCACATTTATTTCCTTAAAATATCCCTTCCGTAGCTTTACAAAATAACAAGGAAATATTTTATTGTCTCTCTATAATTTCCAAATATTATATAAATGTGTATATGAAAGGCAATGAAAAATTATCATCTGTCTGTGTGGTAAATTAGACACAGACAGACATTAATATGACTATAAAAATGAATATGCATTAGGTTTATTAGTGAGGCATTTTTATAGTTATATGAATGTGTCTGTGCCTGTGTCTAATTTACCACACAGGCAGGTAATTTTTCATTGTCTTTTTTCTCTTTTTAAAGTCTTCTTCAGCACAATTTTTCCACTCAGTTTTTCTTCTGTTTCTAAATTTAGCATAGATGTAATGATTTGTACTACTGACCTAGTGTATTTATTCCATATATGTAGTGCACTAGTAATAAACATTGAGATTATATAGAAGATATACATTCCTGCCTTTGATAGGCTCACATTTTAGAGCTTTCTTCATAAAGGTTACCAGATTCCCTCTAGCTCAGATCACTGCTTTCTCAGACCACCCACACTGTGCCCACTCAGTTCTACTCCATTTAGAAGTTAACCAAAAACTCCCAAATAACTGTGCAGGCTCTATGAGATCAGGAGATTCCACTTCAACTAATTTGTGTATCCTACAGGGCTAGACTTCTGCTGAAAGGCATACGCAGCGACGCAATAAATTGCCAAATGATGATATATATCACGATTATGTTTATCTTTTGGTATCACCAAGTGACTTAAACTGAATCAACGAGCTTCCTCTAAATTCCCATCTTCTTCAAAAGTGTCTAAAACAATGTAGTCACTTGCCTAAGTTTTGACAGAAAAGAGTAAAAGGAAAAAGATTCTTTTCAAGTTCTCAAAATTAGAAGTTAGTGCACATGTGTATACATATTTTACCTTTAAATAAGTTTTCTCCTCTGTCTTTGTAAACTTTTATTTCTATTCCTGACACCTAGGATATGCTTGATAATAGAATTTCTGTACTTGAAAGAATGGTGACTCTTCTGATCAATTATAACAGACTTAGGGAGAACATTTGTAATATAACTGAAAAGTGTGAGTTGAATTAGAGGATGCAAATATTTGGGAAGAAAACAGTAAATGTACTCATATATGTGAATATTTTACAGTTTTAAGATATGGACATTCATAAGGACAGAAAAAAATATACCGAATTGCTCTAAGGCAGTGCTAACAATATATAAATAGAGGATGGACTGGATATCAAGCTTTGATTTGTATATTAACAGGTGAGTTGTGATAAATGATAATGGAAAAGGTTAATGCACAGAGTGAAGATCTATTTCAATTTGTGGGAATGAGGATACACAGTACTTGTCATGTTTACACACCTTTTAAAAATTACTCTGATTCAATTCAAAGATTCACAGTATTGCCACATTTATTATTTCAGAAAATGTCTTCACAATTCGGATTTGTCTGTATGTTTTTTTGAAAATATATCTCGTCTGCTTCAGAATTCCAAAACTTAAAAATGTAAATGATGCCAGTATATACAGCAATTAAACCATATATACCTATCTTATAAATATTCCAAGAATTATGAATACCTATCCTAAATATCCTGGGTTTATGTTTTATTTATTCTTCTCGATTTGTGTTGTTATATTTTATTTCATTTAGCTAAAAATGTTGAGGATTTAAAAAACATTTTTAAAATATATATTTCACTTTATGTCTATAATAGAAATTTATTATTAATTCAGCAAGTAAATAAAATGAACTTTTATTAGTTAAAATTCAGTAAGTTATATTAAAGAGTACATGGCAACATTCTACTACCAAATACCACAAAGAATAGACAGTATTCTAAAAATGTTTGTCATAGGAAAGGGAGAACTTTTGAGATTGGATCTCCTAGTGGATTGTTTTGGATCCATTATCATGATTTTTACAAAATCAGACCGATAGAGGGAGTAGTTCATAGCTATTAAGAGTATCAGGCATTTTACCAGAAATTTTCACTTTTAGTGACTCTTTAAATCATTACAATAAGAAACAAAATATCCATTATCAAAACTATGCCACTCTTAAAGCTTTGGCTTTAAGGGCCATATTTTATTAGCTTTATTTTTCCATTACCTAGATTTGATGTTTCAATTAAGCAATCAATATATACATATACAACCATTCATGATGGAAACATAAGAAAACTGACTCACCAAACATTTGATTGATTTACCCAAATCGAGAATAATAATTAAAATGCAAGTCTTTTAAACCTTGACATACCAATAAACCTCCATATATTGTATTCCTAATACTACTTTTCAGGGTAAGAATATCTTGCTCTGTGTTCACCTATAATCATCTAGAGTTGTGCTATTGATTAGAAATTGAGTTGTATTTGCAAAATAAGTAAATATTAAGAGTATGGATCGATGACTGCAGAAAAACAAGATGAACTTATTGTCTTTAATCATTTGAAATATGTTCTAAATTATAGTGGCTTAATACACCCAAAGCAATTATATTGTTTTTCTTGAACTTGGTAAAGACAAAGAGGGACAAAGAAATAATTTTCACAACAAAAATCCCTCATGTCTTCTTCTACTGTGTGACATATTCTAGCTACTTGATGGAAGGTTTCTGCTGTAACCTCTGATGACTCATGTCATTAAAGAAACTCACATTGTCAAGAAGAATCCAAGATACACATTTTATATGATTACATCGTGTATCTTTGCCATGTCTTCTGCTGCTTACTCCTTAAATAAGAGTGAACATAACATTCCCAGATTTGGACAGCTAAAATAAAATGACAGTATGAGAAAAATAACACGGACTTTTAAGATATACAGGTACATAGTCCATTTTGAAAATTTTACAACTTAGATCTTAAAAGTAAAGTAACAAACCATTCTTACCTTAGAAAACTGTGCATTTACCCATTTTGTGAATGTTTTCTTTTGAACATCTTCTCTTTCATCTAAAATGCAAAATAAAAAAAAAAAAGTTAGGAAGCAACTTTAAATATAATTCTTATTTTACAACCAAAGTAACTTTCCATTATTATGTGTTAATGTTATTTTACCTTTAGTATTACATTCATTGATAAATGGAATTAAACATGAGTGATGCTGGTTTGGGGCATCCAAATTAAAATTATATCTGAAACATGGCCAGGCGCGGTGGCTCACACCTGTAATCCCAACAGATTGGGAGGCCGATGAGGACGGATCACTTGAGGCCAGTAGTTTGAGATCAGTCAGGCCAACATGGCGAAATCCCATCTCTACGGAAAATGCAAAAATTAGCCAGGCATGGTGTCATGCGCCTGTAATCCCAGCTACTTGAGAGGCTGAGGCAGGAGAATCATTTGAATCCAGGAGGTGAAGGTTGCAGTGAGCCGAGATTATAGCACTGCACTCCAACCTGGGCAAGAGAACGAGATCCTGTCTCAGATTTGTAGTATCTGAAAAATAATTAATATGACCAAACCCATAGTCATTCAAATACTGTATGACTAGAGAAAAAAAGTTTCATCTGAATAATAGTATTTATTCCCCAGTTATGAATAGATACTCCAGTATAATTAAAAGAAACTCGCAGCTGTCATTTACTCTGAAAAACTGTTTTGGAGGCTTTCCCCATGCTATCCACCCGACCATGTAGAAATGATTATTCCTTCCTTTGCAGCATCTACATTCTCTAACATGGGCCTGCTCTCACTATGGAAGAGGTTTCCTGATGAGCAGGAGCATGGTTTAGTTATCTTTGCTTCCCAGAGCTTAGCACACTGTCTGAACAAATTAAGAGCTCAGAAAATAAATTTGACAAATACGTGAATGCTTTAAGGGAGGGGAGACTCTACAACTCTAAAATTTCTAGGACCTCTTTTCATCTAAAAGTCAGAAAATTTCAAATAAAAATGCAAATGATACTCTTCATGGCCTACATATAAATACTCAAAGAAAAAGCCCCCAAGGATTTATACTAAGGGATTAGGGAGAAAAATTATTAAAAAACAGCTTCACAAAATTCATGTTTCTACAAATGATCTTTTTGTCCCTAAACTGGAAATGAGTATTAAGTCAAATGGACAGAAAAATCATCAGTCTTGATATATTAAAATGTTTTTCTCCAAGCCAAAGACTATTTTTTAATTATTGTAAATATAATCATATTAATGTTCAGTGAATGAATGCATCTGAGAGATATTTAAAATTGATAAATTTTATATTTTATTTACTTGGATCAAAAGAACTGTTCTTGAAATGCCCTTTACAAAGTAATCATATTTGCTCTCATATTTTTTTCAGTAGTAAATCTCCATTGCCTCTCTTAAAAACATGATAAGGAATCACTTTCTCATAACAAATATATGCATGCACTAAAAATATCTGTTTATCTCTAAATCACAATATTAATCTATAAGTAGATTCCTTTAATCAATATGAGAAATAACAGTGAATACATAAATTTCAAACTGTCACCTTAAGTGAGAAATTTTATTTAGCATTACAAATACATTTTTATTCTTTAATTGTGCTATTCCCAGAAGCTTCCTATATGTATGGTCAATATCAACATTATTCATATGGTATATAATTAATCTTAGCTACAATATGGAAGTATTTCCTTTGTTGACAAGGGTGAATAAATAAAACCAGATAGTAATAGTTTTCAAACCTATTCTAGCTTCCTTCAAATCTTTACTTTCATAAAATTAATACTAACCCTTGCAAAATAATTTTAAAAAGAAATGGAACATTTCAAAATGGTCAAAATTAAACCATCTTCATTGACTTTCTGGAGGAAGATTGGTCAATACATCTATTTATCAATAGTATATACATATATTCCTAAAAGCAAATGACCTTATTTGCAATTCCACTTATTTTTCCTACATGTGCATGCATACCTTCTGTCAGAAAGCAGAGGGTAAATGAGTCAGTTGAAAGCATACATTCAGATGTCTTTGAAACATACCCCAAACCCTCTGCCAAAACCTCATATGAGGTCTTTTGAAGTGATTTAATCTAGAGGTTTTTAAGTGAAAAATACGGAGTAGAACAACATTTTTATTCTTTTCAGTTATATGAACAAGGAACATTTTTTAAGTAAGCATTGAAGGCAGCACAAAAACCTTGACATTATGTGCAAAATGTTACGTATCTACTGTGTAAATAACACTAAATGTGAGCTTCAATATATAAACATCTTCGCTGGCTGTCCTCTTACCTCTATGTCTTTAATACAAGAAAAATATGTCTTCAATGAATTATTGTTTTATTTTGGTATAGTAGCATATATTTTCTTCAACATAATAATTATTAATATAATTAATTGTATTATAATAAAATGTATAACAATCTTTAGTGTCTTACTATTCATAAAGTTGTTTTAATTATGTCATCTCAATCTGTATGCAATTTACCACTTTATACATAAACACAAGTTGAGAAGGAATAAAGCTATTAAGTGACAGAAATGAACTCGATGTAGATTTTCTGAATCAAAGTTCATGGCTTTTCACATTGACCAGATATCTATCATTTACATTGTAATTGCATAATTAACAATACAGAATACCATAAGATAATCAGAGTCACAAAAGGTGAACATATTAACACAAATGCAAAATAACCATGAAATCAGAGCTTCTATTTTGAACAACTCAAGGAGGTTCCATGTATGTTGTAACCTATGTGAATAGCGTCCTGGAATTTTGCAATGCATAACTTATATGTCTGTATGAACTGATCTAGAACTGAATAATGAACCTTCCTTATGATACTGGATGATATGGCTGTTGATACTTCAATTAATAATGCTCTTACATTTACTAATTCATATTTGGTATTTCAATTTTCGTCTTATATATCATTATGGAAATAGTTAAACATCCAAAAATCAATCAAAATTTTTGTGTCCACACTTTTAAATTCCCCATAAATATATATTTCATATAACCAAAATAATATTCTTTCTTTTTCACTCATTTTATCAAGGATATCATACAGGCTGCTCTTTCCTTTTATTTGCTATTAGAGACTAATCACAATAAACATGTTCATGCACTCACTTCTTTTTTGTTTTTATAATTGTCTTAGAATAAATTATCAGTTCAACATTATGAAAACCTTTATGACTTTTGCTAAATATCTTTATAATACTTTCCAAGTGATCATACCCACTTCTACTGGTACCAGAAAGAATGAGATTGGGAATTATAATCTCAGCAGCAGGTATGTCATTGATAGGAGTTTTGTTGCTTTAGTCTTTTGAGGTATTGCTGCTTTGTTTAGATGTAAGGAGATATTTGATGTTTGCTTTAATTATAATTAATTTGATTACTAATGAAGTAGAACATGTTTCATGCATTTATTTATTCTGCATGTTTCTACTTTTGTCAAAATACTTGTTTATATCCTTGCTCATGTATCTATTGAGCATTTAATATTTAAAATTAATTGGAATGAGATAATTATATATTGGTAATTCTTAAACATTTCAAGTCATGGGCTCCATTTGACTATCTGATGAAAATAATGAACCTTCTCTACAGAAAAATGTCTACACATACATATTTGCATATAGTTTCATACAGTTCACTGACCTCCCTGCAGAAAACTCCTATTACCATAAAATCCAAGTTAACGATCACCATTGTAAATTAAGCTACTTACTTTTAGTCAATGAATGAACATATTTTCCCAAGTAGTCATGTGCCTTTTAATTTTTATTTTATTATGCTAAAATGTTATACTTATTTACTTGACTTGATGTATTTTTATTGCTATTTGTCACAGTGCTTAAAAGTTGACTATTTTAAGTTGTATACCCTTAGTTAACCTAAAGCCACTATACATACACATCATACATATAGAAATTGTTCTAGAAACTATTTTAATACGTTAACATGATGTATATTTCTGTAGCCACATAGCCTATAGTAAAACTATAGAATATTAATGTGCAATCAGCAACAAAGCAAATGAGAAAAGAATAAAGTGATAGCTGTTTTATTACAAAATGATTATATGCTCCTGTTTAGTCATTTCAAGTAGCACATATTCTATTTCATTTCCTTTAGGGTTTGTTTATAACTGATTTTATTTTACTAATAAAAATATGCATGTGCATATTAATATGAGAGGCAAAGAAGAAAATATCTCTTAGGAAAATTTACTTGAAAACAGTTCCCTGGAGATGTCAAGAAGTGAAGAACTACTACTTCATAAATTGCAAAAACTGACCAATGTTTTATTTTAGTCTCTGTATGGGAAAAACCCATATAAAATTAGCTTTCTAACATGACATAAAAATTGTACTTCCTCTCAGAAATCTTTAACCCCTTCTAATAAAGTTATATTTATTCAGTATATGTGGCCTTTCATATTTTTTAAGATTAGTACAATGAACTTTTACCTTGTTAATAACTTTTATATTCCTTAGTCCCTCAGGAATATAAATGTGGGATATATTAAACTGCAATATTCATGATTCACAAGAGCAAGTTGCTGCAGAAGAATGATATTGGGCAAACTGAGAGAACATTAAATCTGTGGAACGGGCTTCCAGTCACTTTGCAGGACTTATGAGAATTGTGGCCTTAAAATTGCCAAGCCTCAGCCTCTTTAACTGTGAAATGGGAATATTAATTGCTTTTTAACTCACAGATCTATTGACAAGATATAATGAGATCATTTACTTATGCAATAATTTATAGAATAATTATTTACAGAATGCTTACTATGTCGTGGTCATTGCACTAGTTACTGAAAATATAAACAAGATTCAGACTGGGAGAGCTCTTAGCCTAGTAGATAACAGACACATCATAGATAAATATGAAACATTTTGCATAAACAAAAATATATATAAATTTAAAGGGTATTATAGGAGCACGGAGAAAGGAATATGTAGCCACATGGGTGTTAGAAAAGATATTTTGGAGAAGGTAATGGGTAGGTTGAGTTTAGAAGATTGAGAGAAAGTAAAGAAGGAATAAAGGTAGTAGGAGGATAAAGATGAATCTCACTAAGCCGGCGGTAAGACAAGGACAGAGTGATGAGAAACTGAAAGTACATGCTCATTCACTATGCAATTCTGTTCTGTTGCCCTCTAAAATGTGAGAAGCGGAGTGGCATGGAATGAAATTGCATTGAGAGTTGGGAGCGAGATGCAGGAGAGCCTCTACAAGACCTCTTCTCTGCTATCAGATAAGACAATGTAAGTGAAAGCATTTAAAAACTGGGGGGAAAAAACAGAAAAACAGTTCTATAAACACTAATAATTATTCCCATCACACAAAGCAACTAACCATAATCTATGCAAGAAAATAAATTGTTTTTTGACACAAGGTCTCACTCTGTCCCCCAGGCTGGAGTGCATTGGAACCATGATAGCTCACTGTAACTTCAGACTCCTGGGCTCAAGCAATTCTCTCAGCTCTGTGTCCTCAGTAGCTAGGACTACAGGCACACATCACCACATCTGTCTAATTCTTTTTTTTCTTTTGTAAAGATGGGGTCTCCCTATGTTGCTCAGGCTGGTCTCAAACTCCTGGCCTCCATCAATCCTTCTGCCTCAGCCTCCCAAAGTACTAGGACTACAGGCATGAGCCAACACACTCGGCCTAGAAAAACACTTTTTAAATGATATTTCCTTGGGGGCTAGCTAATATGTTAATTGAATATCTTCATCCCTAATGTGACACAGAAAATGTATCTTTAAAAGGAGAAGGGAATATTAAAGTTGATACCAGTTTAGAAATACATGTAGTGAAGAAATGCAATGGGATAAGTTAATTTCACTTAAAGAAAGAACTATGAAGTAATATGGGAGGGCAATTAAGTTCAGTCTATTCTCTGCTTCCACCAAACGTGAGAAAAAAGAAAATGAAAAATATGGAAGATTAGTGATAAACGTTAGATAAGGTTGTGTGGCACTTTGGAGCATTATAAAGGAAGGCAAAAAATTTAGTGCATATTTAGAAAATGGATTTACTGTGCCATTAATATTACAAAATTGCAATGCAGAGTGGAGGAGGCTGCAATGGAAAATGGTATGAAAAATGCTTTCTGTTAAATCTGAGTAATAGTCTTTCATTATGGGATTTTCCTACGGCCTGAGGTGACATTAGTGGTCAGCTTATAATGAGGAGGTCTAAAATAATTAAACTTCTGCACAAAGAACAGAACAACTGTTCATGTCAAAGATATTTCCTTATTTCCCATTCACTCTACAATCAATGTAATGCAGTCTTCACTGTTCATCATCCTACAAAAGTTGTTCTTAATAACATCACCTACATCCTTTCTCATTTCCAAAAGAGTGACTGTCTGGATCAGAGCTATAATCCCAGCACTTAGCATAGAATGTGTTAGGTGTTTTAAGTTAATGAAGACCAGATTTACTTTTTAGTCCTCTTCTCATTTTTCTCCTCTGCAGATATTAATTCTATTAACCTGTGGTAGGCAGAATAATGCCTCCTCAAAAATGGCCACGTGCTAATCCCTGACATCTGTGAATAAATTATGTTACATGGCAAAGTAGAATTATTTCAGATAGAATTAGAGTTTCTAATTAGCTAACTTTTGATAGGGAGATTATCCCAGAGTATCTGGGTGGGCAGGATGTAATCACAAGGGTCCTTATAAGGTAGCAAGGCTGGCATAAGGGGAGAATTAGAAAACAGTATGAGAAGGCCTTGGTCCAAGGAGGCTGGTTTTGAAGATGTAGGAAGAAGGCCATGAGCCAAATAACACGGGGATTCTCTAGAAAATGGAAAAGGCAAGGAGACAGACTCTCCCCTGAGCCCAGTAAGGTCCATTTTGGATTTCTGACCTGCAGAACTGTCTGAGAATAAATGTATATAATTTTAAGCCACTAAATTTGTGGTAATTTTATAGCAGCAATAGGAAACTAATAAATTACATTTCATATTTAAGGCTATTAAGTGACAAACGTGTACTTGACGCCTACTAGGTGGTAGGAAAACAACTGTGAGAAAGACAGTGTCTCTACCTTTTTTTCCTTCTAGCTTAGTGAGAGAAGCAGACACAAAAAAAGGATATGTTGATACAAATATACAGATAAGTTGCCTGATGAAGAAACTACAGAGTCCTGTTACAATAATACATTAAGGAAACTAACTTGAAAAATCCAGAGCTTCCTTGATGAAGTGACATCTCAGCTGAGTTTTGAAAGTTAATTAAGAGTCGAGAGACAAGTGGTAGAAAAAGAGAACTCCAGAAAATGTAAAGAGCAGGTGAAACTGTCAGGATGTGAGAGAAAGAGTATGGTCCTTTCCCAGACCTAGAGATGGTGGAGGAGGATAAAAGTGGCAGAGATGACCCTAGAAAAAGTGAAATTATCATCAACCTATTTATGAAGAGCCTGAAAATATAGCCAGAGGGCAGTTTGAAATCAAAGCAGAATTTTAAGTAGGGAAACAGCAATGTTAGGCTTGGCTCTTAGAAATAAATTTCACAGTGTAGAGAATATTTGGGGATAAACTGTAAATAAGAAGACAGATGAGCTGATTATACTTACAATCCACATGAGAAATGAGCATGGCTTGCATTAATGAATGGCAGTGGGGCTGGAAAAGAAGTAGGTGCATTCAAGATATATTTGCTGGGTAGTATTATAAGTACTAATTATTAATTATATGTGGAGTTAGGGGAGTTGGATCATGGATAATCAATGATAAAGCTAAGTTCCCTGATGGAGAAACTACAGTTCTGTTACAATCATATACTAAGAGAACTAACTTGAAAAATCCAGAGCTTCCTTGATGAGGTTACAGGCTAGATTATTCAGAATGGCATATAAGGGCCTTCACAATTTGACTCCAGCGTACTCCTCTAAATATATTATGGATTAGGCCTGTTGGCAGTCACCCATATCCCATACCTTATGTACATCTACCAGGTCTGTCCTAGTCACACAAGCCAAATTTCTCCATAAAAAAATCATATGCTTTATTGCTTTAGTCCTTTGTTCATGCAGTCCCTAGAATGAGGACACTCACTATTAAGATCTAGTTCGAATGTGAGGGTTTTCACAATCACACTTATCTCCCTGGCATAAGTTAGCAATCAATGCTTCTAATATAAACATATGTGTAGACTTTTTTCTAATTATGCATATGTGTATGTATATATGTGTGTGTTACACACATGAATACTTCAACTGTATGTGTATGGACACACAGATACTTTAACTGTGTGTGCATTATAATTTATAAAGTGATTTCCAACATCTCATCTTGTTTATACACACACATACACACAGATAAACAGAAAATTAGTTTATTGTCTTCCAATAATGCAGCCCAAATCCCACTCATTACCTCCTAAATGTGACCACATTTAGATGGGAGAATTACTATGTCTTTGCAACTCCTGGCACCAAACATGGTATACTGAAGCAGAAATAGGTACTTATTAAGGGTTTGTTGAATAAATCAAATGACTATTCAACACTGTAATTAAATCTCAGATCTACTAAGCCCTAGACCAATGCTTTCCCACTGCACTTCATCATACTGCTCAAACAACTCTGTTAATTATAGACCTTCTGTCACCAATTCATTTCCTAAATTATCCATTGAGCACCCATTAGACATAAAACCAATTTTTAATGACTTCCCCCAAAAATTTGGCCTTGGAACTGAAGTATTGCTAGTTATTTTCATCACTACAATGAATAAAAAATTAAGAGAAAGAATATTTCTTGCAAACAATCTGCCTTTATTTCTCTAGGTGAATTTCACTCTGTAATATGATATAATTGCCCTTTAGTTCATCTTTCGTGACTGTCATGGCTTCTAACACAATGTAAAATGCTATGGATGACCTGTCTGTCCCTTTGCCTCCACTGCAAATGCCACTTCTTTCTCAGGTAGGTCAATTGCTTTTTTATTGTAGGGAGTTGTTGGACCCAGAAACCAATTTGGAAAGCTATGTCAGCTCATATTGAATAAAAGTTCTCTCCCATTCCCTGCCACTTAATCATAGAATTTATGCTCCATTAGCAAATTGGAGTTATGGTGAGAGCCTAACATAATTGCATAATTGTATATTCATAAAAATTGCAATGCTCTATATACTGGAAACATAGCACAAGAATTGTAGAAATATATTCGTGAAGAATTAATCGAAGTTGCATGAAGTAGGACATAATAACAATGAGATAGAAGAAATGTATTAGAATGGAAGAATGATCAGAACTCCAAGAGTATATGAAAAGGTGTTAAGTGGCCTCAGTTGGAAAAACAGTGCCATCTGGTAGATTGTGCAAATAGTTCATTCTTACTCTCTTAAAATTGCATGTATTAGATACGATGCAGGCCAGTGGTTACATACAATCATTTCAGAGTCAAATAACCTGAGTTCCAACTCCAGTTTCACATCTCATTATCTCTGTGTCCTTGAGTAAGTTACTTAACCTCTCTGTGTCTCATTGTCTCCATTCGTTTCATGGTAATAGTAATAGAGATACTGAATTGTGAAGACTAAATGTGACACATGTATGACACATATTAACACTGAGAAACAGAGAAAAAAATAGACAAAACCTATAAATCTTTACTTCTAAATATATTACAACTTCCTGTGGGTCTTCTGTATACATCACATTATTTCATAAAATAGACACAATTCCTATGTGGCAGCCATGTTAATAATTAGCAAGATTTTTATAGTATTTATAAATATGTAAAAAATTCAAGTCTTCTTGATTTGAAAGATAAAAACAAAATAAGAAATGATATTCACATAAATTACACCTCCTCATGCCCAAAAGAATGAAATGTTTTTAGTAATAATGGAAATAATGGATATTTCTGTGGTGCATTATAATTTATAAAGTGATTTCAAATATCTCATCTTGTTTAAACATGAATATGTGGGTGTAGACTTGTTAGCAGTAAAAATAAGTTACTATTAATTAGTATGCAGACTTGAAATATGCTTTGGTAGTGTTCGTGAGAAAGATCACTTATTTTTGTTAAAATAATAACCATAGACTAATTATGACAGAATAAATCAAAATAAGGTCAAGGTCTCCAGTGTAATTTAGAGGTGAAATTAAATACTTGAATATTGTAGCAGAACTGCTAACTAGACGCCCGTTTCCATACAACCGCCTGCTCAATTTTACTTTTAAAAGATTCAAATTCTCCCCTGAAAATTTAAAAAATAATACATTGCTCTGTGGTGTATATTTATCTATTTTTATGGGTTGAAAAATACTTCTTTGTAAACCAAAAGGAAAGCAATCAACCAAATGTGTACAACACACAACAGCCATTTCCAAATATATTGTTAATGAGATGCTTTAGAAACAGACAAATGGTCAAACACAGGACCCGGATTATAAGGGGATATTTAAATCACAAGATGTATTTCCTCAACTTATACCATGGAGTAAAGGTTAATAAAATGGCATAGAAGATGAGGATAATGTCTTATGCCTTATTTCACTGAGCCAACCCTGAGTTCACCTACAACTATAGTGAACAGATTCTGGGGATGCTGAAGATTCCTCACCACAAGCATCCACATCTCTCTGCTTCTTTGCATGAAGGCTTTCTTCAGTTTAGGAGGGTTTGGTAAGCCCATTTGCAGGGCAGTCCAGAGGTGCCATTTGCAGGGCAGTCCAGAGGTGATAGAGATTTAGTTCTCCCAGGGGCAACCCTCAATAAATGAGGGACAGAAATCTATGGATTAAAAACAAAACAAAACAAACAAAAAAAATGGAACAATTGCTAAGCATATTCGCTAGGGCTCCTCAATGGTTGCATGGGATATGTAACCCAGAATGCCCCACAGGAGCATCATTATAGTCTGCTCTCTGTATGTGGAATTTGGGCCCACATTTCTGGGCTTGATCATGCACTAGCTATGCAGTGTTAGAAAAGACTCATAGGCTGGGTGCAGTGTCTCATGTCTATAATCCCAGCACTTTGGGAGGCTCAGGTGGATGGAGCATGAGGTCAGGAGTTCCAGACCAGCCTCATCAATGTAGTGAAACCCCGTCTCTACTAAAAATACAAAAAATTAGCTGGACATGGTGGTGGACACCTGTAATCCCAGCTACTCAGGAGGCTGAGGCAGGAGAATCACTTGAACCTTGGAGGTGGAGGTTGCAGCGAGCCAAGATCACGCCACTGCACTTCAGCCCCGACAAGAGTGCAAGAATCCATCTCAAAAAAAAAACAAAGAAAGAAAAGACTGATAAGCCACACCAAACCCAAGATTTCCAGTCTGAAAAGAGGAAATAATCGTGGTAAAGAAACTCTTAGTTTTGTTTTGATGAGGTATCCTGTAAAGCATCAAAAGTAGTCTGAAGCAAGGACTTAGTACAAAGTAAGTGTCAATAGAGATTAATATTATTATTCCTGACTATATATTTAATTGCATTAAAACTTCTTGTACAAGTTGGTAGTTTACATTATTTGCTCATCATTTTTTTCCTTCCTTCTTTCCACTTGCCATGGTTCACCATGGGGGGATTATACATCCCACTCACTGATGTGGCCTTGGTCATGTGACTTGCCTTGACCAATGGAACACACTCAGATATGGGAGTGTGTCAATTCTCAGCTAGGGGCTTAAGAATCATAAAATGTTTTCACTTTTCTTGGTCCTTCCTCCCTTTGTCAGGGGAAGCACACACCTCAGGTAGCCTCTGTTCTTAAAAGGAGAGACACATAGAGCTGACCTGTACTCAATACAAAATTGAAACTGACATGTGAATGAGAAATAAATGTTTGTTCTTATAAGTCATTGGGATTTGGATTTATTTTTTAGAGATCATTAGCCTATAATAAAGCTGACTAATATAGCAGGTAAATAGTAAATGTGGCCCATAGAATAAAATTCAATAATAATGGAATGTATATAACCTCTTCATTTAAAAAAGAGAGGGTTGTATTCCATCATTTACATTTAAAATAAGCTGAAGAATGGGTTTTAAATAAAGTATTAAAAGCTTTCCAAAAATTGCCCATTCAGAATATATTATCTTTTAAATCTTGGTCTTTCTCCTTACCATACCATTCAAAATTTAAACATTAAAAACAAGCAGGTTTTTCTTATACATGGCCAAGTATTAGCACAGACAGAAATCAATGTAGAAAACAATTTAAGTGGAAAATAAGTTTTAAGGAAATGCAGTGGGTTATTGTAATAACAATGGTCAATACTGAGCCTTCTCATTTCCACCTTGTGCCAAATACTGAAAGCACTTAAAACAGAAAGAAAGTTTCAGAGTAATCATTCATTCTCTCTTCACCAAATATGGAAGTCTTAAGCCAGTGTTTATGAAAGATCAAGCCAAGAAGTATAAATAGAAATAAAGGCCAAACATGTTTTCAGCACTGACAGGGGAAATTTTGCAGTCAGTAAAAGAACATTAGAGTCAGTCTTTTAGAAAAGAGTTTGGAAAATTATTACTGAGAATACAAAAGAAATCCCGGGAGCTAATCAAACGAGGAGACAGTTTTGAGAGTTAATCAGGTGCCAATGCTAATAGATTATCCAAGTGGCAGAGCAAAGAAGGTCCAGAGTCACACAATCAATTTTTATTCAGCTTGAGTTGCTAATACTGATGACAAGTGGTTAACGACTGCTTCTTCCAAGATTCTTAATGAAAGACTTCTCTTTTTCAGGCTCATTATGCCACTGGATGTAAAAAAGTATTTATTTCTTTTCTAAGATCGGTGACAGGACTACATCGAGAACACGTCCCTCAGTGTACATTGCCAATAGATAAGTTTTATCTATATCTTGATTGACTAATCATTTAATAGATGTGAATCTAGGTTAGCATGCAAATTAAGTAACTTTTAAAAGCTCCCATACTAGCCTTATTGTTTGCTCTTAGGTGTCACTGAATTGAACTTGTAGAGGAAAATATAACAGAATTACAAAAGATTTAGACATTGTAGAAAAAATTCAGATTCCTATTATATAAAACAAACAATAGATTTTGAGGTTTTAAGGGAATTTTCTGTTTCTAAAAACAGCATTTTAAATATAGTTTTATTTCATCTTCATAAATTGTAAATTTTATTTTAAATTCTAGTCATCACAAAAGACTTTAAGTCAAATGGCAAATTACTTTCCTCTATAGCCAATTTAAAATGTTTGAATGGTTATCTATATATACATATGTATTCAGGTTGTGTTCATATACATATGTTATATATATAAATTTCATACATATATAATATATAAGGTTCATATATGCATGTGTATAATTTTATATTCCGATATAAATATAAAATTCATGAATTGTAGCACACTGAAACATTAGTTTTTGAGTAGAGAACATTAAAATGATTGTAAAGTAGAATCTCCAGAATTTCCAAAGTTTGTAAATTGAAGACATTCAAATTTTCCAATTTAAAGATTACTTTGATCATTCTGAGTGCCTACTAAACAAATTATAAAGGAATGGTTTTCCTGAATTACAGTAATATGGTAGTTTTAGCTTTGAACCTGCCTATCTAGGTTCCAAAGGTAGTTGTGCTACTTATTAACAGTGTGCCTCTGTTTCTTCACCTGTAGAATAATGATAATAATATCAGTATAGCTTTGTCATGAGCTTTGGATGGATGTTCCCAGTTGAACCCTGGCTCTAACACTAACTTGCTCTATGGGCTTCTGTTAATCATTTAATTATGTGGAATACAATTTCCTCAACTTTAAAAAATAGAATTTGGAAAAGATAATTTCTATGTGTTTCATCAGTTCTGAAACTCTATCATCTGCTTCTTTATTCTAGGTATTTGTTTATTTGTTTCTGCAGGAGTCACTTCACAATCCTTGTTGGAGTATGCTCTGGAATCATATGGCCTGGATTTAAAGTTCAGCTTTGCCACTTACTGGCTGAGTTTTCTCAATTTATTTACGTAACTTTTCTTTCCTTTAGTTTTCTCATCTGTAAAATCAGTATTAAAATAATAACTATCTCAAAGTGTCATTGTGAGGATTAAATAAGCCATTATCTTTACAGGGCATAGAAAGTGTCTGGGCCCAAATAAGTAATCAACATTGTTATTCCTATCCTGAAATCTATGGGCTTTCAATACGACTATGGAATAAACCCCTAAAATTGTGAGCAAAATTTTATGAGTGTGTATATATGAGAGTCTGCAGTCATCAACAGATTCTAAAAGGGCTCCATGGTTTGAAAAATGTTGGATCAAAAATAGAGACATTATTCTGGCTCTTATGGATATTAATGATCTCTGTTTTACTTTTTTCAAGAACAGTGGCATTAATAGCAGTAGACCTGTTTTTATTATTTTTCCTTACTTTGTTTTTTTTTACATGTTTATTTAAGAGATCTGCTCTTCATCTCTGTCACCATTGTACCATTCTTTTTATGGATATACAAACAGTAATTGGCATTGAAAGAGGTATAATTATATAGGCTGCAGCTATGCCAGAGAAAGCCAGGGCTCCTTATCTGGCCTAAGAAATAAATAGTGGGTTTTCTTCATATTCTCTTAGATATTACTTTTCAGCCACCTAGGATTAGGCACTATTTTTTGTTTTGTTTTGTTTTGTTTCCTGTGCTTCTGTATACACAGATGCAGTTTCTTGTCACCCATTTTATTGCAAAGCCCTTTCTGAGAAGAGCCCAGCCTTTTTCTGTAGTATACTTTGACACTAAGTATTGACATAATGTAATAGAGCAATTGGAACTCAGAAAGATTTGTTTGTTACCTGACTGCTTAAGAGATTGTATGCCTTAATCGGACATATATTTTTAATGCACACTTTTCTTTAGTTAGAGCAGCTCATGTCATGAAGGAATCATTCAAATGTGGAATTGATGGTTCTCACAGGATATAAAAACATCATGCCATACAAGAAACAAATCACTCCTTTCTGCATAGATACAGTGAATTCACAGCTTGGAAACCAGTATTTTCAAAGCGTAGTATGAAAGTGTCTGAAAATAAACTCTCAGCAGAGATCAGTAGAAATAACCAATAACTGCTAAAAGAAGAACATTATTGATTGGCAAAGTAATCCAAAAAAGAGAAAAGATACGTGTGAACTTCATACTAAATTTAGACAAGTATTCATTGATTAGGAAATCAAAATTCAAGATAAAGAAACATCTTCAGAGATTAAAAGTAGTCTTTCATTGTTTGAGTAACCTAGCTGAGGAGTCAAACTAAAACCAAGAGATTGTAATTTGTATGACGTTTTAGGATAAAGTTGAATGAAGAGAGAGAGAGACAGAGAGAGAGAGATACATTACTTACCCTGATGTTTATACAATGCCAAGGTCAATTAACTTATAAATTAAATTTATGTTTATTAGCCACATTTTAGAAACTGGAGAAAAAGTAAGGAGTATTCAAAGCTTTAAGATTTAAGTTTTGATATCTTTCCTTTGTATTTTTCTTGTATAATTGTAATTGCATTGCACAAGTAGTTCAACGCCTTACTTTCTTCATTTAAAATAACAGGTTTTCCAATGTTGTTAAACACAATTTAAATATCTAGAAGCATTGTCTTCTTTGTTCCCATAAAAATTACCATTCTGCCTTTTTTTGGAACCTTGAAAAATGGTTTCATCATTTTTGCTATTAAAATAGTCTTGCAATTACTATCAGGATAGATAAAGCCTCCACCCAAATGTGGGATTATTACCTTAGAAAAGAGTCTCAAAATTTATAATCGATTTAGGTGAATAATCATCTCTATAAGTTTTGGTACATATTTTCAAATTACTTCTCAAAAATTCCATATTAAACCACATTCCAACTTGTAATGGATGAAAAGGTCTATAATGTTGCATTATAACCTATATTGAATACGTTAAATAGAAATGTAATTCATATGTAATTCAATGTAATTCACATATATGTGTGTGTATGTCTATCTAAACATGAATCCATGTGTGTGGATATACATACACATACATATACATGTATTTAAAGAATGTAGACTTGGGTCTTAGAATCCGGCTCTCCTTGAATCCTTCAACTGTGAGATATAAATATAAGGGAATGTTGGCAATCATGTTCTGTTATGTGAGGAACAGCAGAAGCCAATCTGCAATAAAAAAGGTAGTCTACAGAGAAGGAGATGTGACAGAGAATCCTGGAAGGTTTTGATTGCATTTTCTGAGGTGTACTGCAATTTGCCCTAACCGGCCTTGAGAAACATTTTAATCTTTAGAATAAACGTATCCTTTGGAATCAATTCCACATTTGATAAAGATAGTTCAAATTTCATATAAGTTATTTGTAGCCAAGTGTCCTAATTAATATAATACTCAAGTAATAAGTAGTTTACTGCTTAACAGTAGAATCCGTTCTATTTCATATAATTTTTCCATCTCTCATTCAGATGGGAAGGGGTTCTCCTTCCTCTTGTAAGGTCAGAATGCTCTATATCTGCAAACTTAAGGGAGAAAAGGTCTCTTAACTTGAAACTATACAGAAAAAAAAAAAAAACCCTGATGTCATTTCTAGTACTTAATTGGTATTTATCTGCCATAAACACATGAAATTGTTTTGGTTTGTTCAGTTATCCTTGTCTGCATAGGGCCATTTAAACCTAAATTGGAATTGTCTCTGGGTTACTATCAGTGATAATAAGAACTTTCAATTCATGCCAATTATACAAATTCACAAACACAGGGGTGACCAAGGAATCCAACCAGAACTTTCTGTTTAGTTTCATTAGACTCACACTTAATGAGAAAAAAAATCATTAGCACTGAAAAACTTGTAAGTCTTGTTTAGTTTTTTGCTGAAATTTAAATAATACGGATTGTGTCTGTGATGGAAACTGGTAAAGAATAAAATGAACATTTAATTTAGTAAGGTATATAAAATAAAACATGAGAGGGAGCATAGCTATTTTCTAAATGGAAAAAGAAATTGATATGCTACAACGAGAAGTATGATTTCCTTTTAATGTGTTTGTTTTATAGAAGTTACTAATTGCAGAAAACATTTTGATTTAACATTATCAATAAAATCAATGTGTGAACAATATCATTACATTCGAAAGATGACATGTCTAACAAAATGGCACTATCAATATATATGTATTTAAAGACAGTCTCCCTTTCACTTTGCTAGACAACAAAATTTTAAATGTGCAATGTCAAGAAGTTAAATGTCAAAATGCAAATATATCTTAATATTTTATTTAATGCTTCAATTGTTAAAAATGATGTATCTAACATAATAAGGAGGGTATTTGAAATTTCATATTTCAATATCCCTATGGTTTGCTGTAGATGACAAATATAAATACATGCATGAAATCGTGATTTTATTTTCTTGGTTAATTTTTGGTTACAGCTCATCACTTTGCATTAGTGCAAACCTCCAACAATCTCATATGCATCATTATAAGGAGATGAAAAGGATTAAGAAATAAGTTAAAGTCAGTGCATAGAATATTAAAAGTTCCTCTGCATCTGATATGAATGGAAGTGATTACTATTAATATAAACTCCATAATAAAGAAAATAAGCAAATGCCTGCTTTTATTTTCTCCTAATTAATAAGTTTAATCCTTTGCACTTAATGTTAGTTGTTTGGCTCAGAGCCTGGCATTGGTAGACATTTCACTGCTCATGGGCCATTCTTGTCACCTTGACTCCCAGCTCAACTTTGGGATGGACATTTCAAACTACCTGCCTCGATGTGTTCAAACTTTGGTGTGAGCATTTTTGAAGGAATGTAATTGAGTATGAATTATGTGACTGTGGATATGTGAATTTCGATTGAAAAGTTTTTTAAAACTTGAAAAATGAACCTTTTGGCTGGGCGCAGTGATTCACATCTGTAATCCCAGCACTTTAGGAGCTGAGGTGGGTGAACAACTTGAGGTCAGGAGTTTGAGACCAGCTTGGCCAACATGGTGAAAACCCATCTGTACTAAAAAATACAAAAATTAGCCAGGCTTGGTGGCATGCACCTGTAATCCCAGCTACTCGGGAGGCTGAGGCAGGAGAATTGCCTGAACCCAGGAGGCTGAGGTTACAGTGAGCTGAGATCACGCCACTGCATTCCAGCCTGGGTGACAGAGCGAGGCTCCGTCTCAAAAAAAAAAAAAAGAACTTTTTTCTTCAATTTTATGGTAAATTACTGAATGAAGAAAACATTTCATTTTTCTGAAGACTATTTTGATTGACACCCCTAGCCTATAGGGAATTCATATTCCCTCTTCTCTGTTGTTGCAGATACCATGGTTTAAATTTTTAGGAAGTATCTCAATCATTCATAAAAGTGTGAGTATTCTAAATTACTTTAATGAGATGTAAAATTCTGGAGCCCTGCTTCCATGTTTCAACTTCAAAAGTAGAAATCAGTTCGAACTCCCTGGTGACAGCACTTGAGAATAAACTATCAGTCAATACCACACTCCTTATCTTTTCTTTTTCCTTCCTACTGCCCACCCTACCCCACCCCACCAAACAAACAAGCAAACAAAACAAAAAGGCCAGGACAGCAGGCTCTACACTTTTGAATACAATTTTGGACAGTGTGCCAAATCTTAGTTTCAACATCTCAAATTAGGTTTCACAAATGGATTCTGAATATACAAAATGCTTTCAAGTCACCTTTTTTCTTCACCTTTAAATTAAAAGCTCTGAAATACAATGAAGTGTTTTCTTCAATTTTTCATGACTTTTCCCAGTGGGGGATTCACAGATAACAGATCCTCGATACATTTTTATTAAATTCAATTGTTAAAATATCACTTTTCTACTACAGCCTTTCTCTAATAAAAATAAGTAAGTATTATTTATTGTTTCCATCTAAAGTAAGAGTAACTCTAATGATTAACATGTCGCATGTGGATATCCCAAGAGGGTAAAATACTTATGCTTTCCATCATAATTAAGTTCCTCTTCTGCTTAGGGTATAAAAAGTGCTATATAACAATGTTGCTCCACCCAATGAGAAAAAGCTGGGTAATCTATAAGAACGTATTATTTTTTGAGCCATTTATATAGCTGTGGCCACAAGGCAATGAGGTGAGTCAAAGTACTTCAATCCCTTCCAAGGAGAGACTGGATACATGAATGGTTTACCTTTGGCAGAGAACTGGAGGAAGAAGTAGTCATCACAGAAGCAGGAAAAAGAAAACAGCTCCAATTGTAAGGCATTCTTAAAAGTTGGGTGTGGGCTGGTGTGACGACATTTCAGCATCCTTGGAAATGCAGACCGAAGGAGTCTGCACTCATTCTGGAATTCTTTTCCATAAACCTCTATTGGGAACTTACAAAAACGATAAGGGATAGGACTAGAGATAGGAAGAAGATCCCCTCAGTGATGCACAAACACGAAGTCAAACCCATTTTCCAGACTCTCCTCTTCCAAAAGGCATTAAGATTTAAGGAAAGATACTAAACTGAAGGAAAGGCACTAAACTCTACCACCCATAGGTCCCATAAAAGACTTGCTTGTTCAGAGGGGTCAGGGAAGGTAGAAACCACTGAGAGAGGGTCAAGATATCCTCTTTGGAAGAGGGATATAACAGCCTCTTTGGCCAGGGATTCTGCACCAATAAAAACACAATGATCTGTTACCACTAGGGGAGAGACAGGCATACAAGGCTTGCTGAAAACTGAGGATGGAACAAAATGATAGAAATCCCTTTAGGACCCCAGGCACTACATTAAGCACCGGATGGCAGCAGCTCATCAGTGGAGGTCTTTGAAGTCCATAGTGTTCTGAAGGTTGCTATAGCAACAACAACCCCCCCTCAAACCAGCTCAATACTAACACCACTGACTCAAACCCCATACTAGCAGTAAGACAGAAAAAAAGCTATACCTATTTCCAAGATTAAACATATTTACCTCATTCTCTATTTTTTTCTATACACGACATCTAACATTCACTAGAAAGAAAATGAGACCTGCAAAAACTAAATAAAACCAAGCAAAATACACCCATTATTAAGAAATAAAGTCATCAATATAACCAGGCTAAGAGATAATCTATATGCTTGAACTAACAGACAAGGACTTTAAAATATCTCTGACTGATAAGGTAAGGGATAGATTCATCTAGATATTAAAGAAAACATTAAAACTTGCACAAACAGATGGGATGTTTCAGCACAGTGATGCAATCTGTAAAATGATGCAATGGAAATGCTAAAAATAAGCAATAATCAATTAAAATGTTAATGTAGCAATTGCAAAATTATTTCTATTATAAAAATGTTAAATTACAAAGAGAATAACAGTACCTTAAAATGACACATAATTTAAAATACTACAGATGTTAATATTGGAAAAATTGTTTATCAATGTTCACACCTGAGTACTCAAACTTTGATGCAAGGTATGACACTATAATAATTTATTATAAAAACTCCATACATGATATGTGCTTTATATTTGTAACTGCCTATATGATATATATTCTTACCCCAACCCCATCCCATCATATAGATGAGAAAATGGCAGCTAAAAATGCTAGTTATTTGTTCAGGTTTACACAACTCTTAGATGTCTCTGACTACAAAGTCTTTGTTCTTTTCAATGTACCTCTATGCCTCTCACACTATAAAATTGAAATAAATTAATCTACTGCTCCAAATGATCAATTTTCCATGAAAAATAAAAGAACTTTTGTACTTGTAACAACCTCTGCTATACGACTAAAAACTGAGACATGAGGGGGGCTGCCAGGTAAATTGGAAGGCTTCATCTAAAAAATGCAAGATAATGAGGCAAATTCCCCTCTCAACAGCCTAGCATGATTGGATCCATCGCTTCTGTCACATTTTCAATATATAATTCCTGTTCAAACTTTCTGTTAATATATCATTTCAAGTTTCATTGATAGTCCTAAAATGCAACACAAAAGACGAGCAGATAATTTCAGCCATTCCAATTTGCAGCCTTTTGTAGAGTGGCATGAATAGATTTTACTGTACTTGCATAAAGCCCTAGTTGTTCTTTTCCTATTCTATCATTTCTGGATTGGTGGATCGGACAAAATGTTCAGGAAAGAAAAGTCAAATCTCAACACAAAAGTGAATGTCATTGAAAGCTAAAAAAGTAAACAAAGTTAATGATCACACCTGTAAGTGCTACTGATTTTTCACTGAAGAAACTCAGAGGAGAAAGTTACTGGATTCCCAAAAGTAAGTCAAGGGTATATGTTTGCTAAATGCATTCAGCTTGTTGCTCAATTATTTGAGGTTTTTAATGTGTTGTTGTTTCAGTTGTTGTGTTTTTGATTCTTTCTGCATTCTTCTTCTACTGTACAGCTGTTATTCATGCTATGAGTTATCTAAAGTTTACACTAATAATCAAATTCCTTGCACCATCCCAACTCTGAATCACACAATTTGGATGGAGTTCAAGACTCATTCAGGACTCAGACAGACATCCTTAGTACCCAGAACCACAACACAGCACACATGTATGCATGGTTCTTTAATTATTTTATGGAGCATCTATGAATATGCTATGCACCGGACCCTGGGAAGTCAATGTACAGTGGTCAACAAAAACAATTCAACTGTATTAATAATTAGAAATCATAAAATGCAAATATATTCTTTTTTAATTTGAAGCGTGTTATTCTTCTGCACAATCCACAGCTCCTATTAGAATCATTAAAGTACATTCAGCAGTAGTAACAAATGAACTGGGAAAACGTGATCATGACAAAAGGCTGCCAGAGTAACACAGGTGACAAATGTGGGAACATTTTAGAATTCCAAATTTCCCACTCCAATAAAACAACATAAACAAAAAAGCTTTTTTTAGTAGCTTCAACTGAAACTATCACCTGATCTATTTCTTAAAATCCTCACAAAGGTTTCACTGAGCCATTACAGGTTTGGGCAGTCAAATTCAACATGAACCAATCTTTTTAGAATGACTACTGAAGTGCTCAATATTTCCAGCATTCCAGTTACCTCAGTGAAAGAAATAAACAGGTACTTGTCAGGTTTATAAGGGAATAGCCTATTTTCTGCCCTTTTTTGCCTACTCTTTAAGGAAAACACACACACGTATGCATGCAAGCATACATGCATGCACAAGCAGGACACAAATTTAGAAGTTATAGAGAAAATAAATAGAAAATGAAGTTTTGACAAAACCAAACTGTCTTTACTTTTAGCTTATAAAAACAATCAGCTCTTTAAATATGTACATATGATTGGGGGAATTAGAATTTTGTAATTCATTTGATTAGAGGAGCAAAAGGTATATATTAGGCTCAACTTTTGCAGTCGGTGATGAGAGACAATGGCCTGCCATCCCAGCCCTCTCTCCCCTACCCCAGTTAATCTAAATCTACAAAAGGAAGGAGCTTCCACTAGGCCGGAGGGGCTGCAGGATGGGAAAATAATCAGAATGGAACACTTTCATGGGTGTTCCTAGAGACCAATTTGCTTCTAGTTAGCGCATTTAATATTTATGATTGTTTAAGAGAGAGGCCGGGCGCGGTAGCTCATGCCTGTAATCCCAGAACTTTGAGAAGCTGAGGCAGGCGGATCACTTGAGGTCAGAAGTTCGAGACCAGCCTGGCCAATAGAGTAAAACCCCGTCTTTACTAAAAATACAAAAATTAGCTGGGCGTGGTGATGCATGCCTGTAATCCCAGCTACTAGGGAGGCTGAGGCAGGAGAATCACTTGAACCCGGGAGGAGGAGGTTGCAGTGAGCTGAGATTGCACCACTGTACTCCAGCCTGGGTGACAGAATGAGACTCAGTCTCAAAAAGAAAGTGAGGAGGGAATGGGGCAATTCATAAAAGCAAGCCACAGCAGTTCCAGTTAACTGTGAACTGAACCAGTAAGATGCACATTTATTTAATTTGGGAAATAATTTATGTGCTGGTTTCTTAAATGACTGCTACATATTGCCTTCTTACCTGATGATGGAGTACAGAATATGGGGACAAAAATAACAGCAATTCCAAGGAAATGCTTTATGCCCAAATGCTAATTCAGAAGCATACTGAAAAAGGAGAGGCAAGAGAATGCTCAGCGTGGATTCTAGGCCATCCTTAAACAATCCAGAGCTGAAGAGCCGTATTCAGAGATAAATTTATTCTGTGTTCAATGTTTCTTGACCTACTTCTCATAAGGAGAATTCTGCCTGAAAACCAGAAGGAATTCATTTTTCACTTTAGCTTGAAATTTACCTTAAGATAAAACACAATAATTGTATAAAAATATGCCTTATTGGATATGTATAAAACAAACCCAAGAGGATTTGGGGTAAAATATTTCATAAGTTGTACTATGCATGGATATAAAAAATGAGAAACAAAAGGATAGCTAGTAAAAGGCTGTTCAGTCCCAAATAAGGGAGTAATTGTTGATATGCTAAATAAGAGGGGGGTGGGGAAAGTCCTTTTTATACAAGGGAATGTGAGGAAGGGAACTCACATTTGTTGAGGCTGTATTTTGCATTTAATCCTCACAACTAGACTAAGAACAAACATTAGGCATTTTATTTCCCATTTACAGATTGGAAACCTGAGGCAATAGGATTAGTTGCCTGTGATAACAATTCACATGTTGAGAATCATAATAGTATAGGCCTCCACCACCTAACAATGCCATCTTCAGAACTATACACACACGCACGCACAAGTATTTCGTGAGATTGTAACCATGGTCTTAAGTTCCATCCTTTGCAAGTAAGGTAGGTTAGGCACTGAGTCCTCACTGCCTGAGGGTTGTTTAGAAAAGCAGGAACTTTTGAATTACAAAATCAACTCTTGATTTCACTGACAGAGGTCAGCTATTTTTAGTGGAAGTGAACCATGATTCTGGCGTAAACAGATATACAAGAATCCTGTTGAAAAGTTTTTACCTGCTCTCGGTGCCTACCAGGAGAAGAAGAGGGGGATGTTGAGAGAGTTACAGATAAGTGAGAGTTAGAAGCTGTGTGGGGTGTGGGGAGGGCCCTGACCCTCTGACACATACACACACACATACACACACACCTTTTCAAATTCATCTGAAAATAAGAGGAACATTATAATGTCCTCTTAGGGAGCCAAAGTCCTGAAGAAGAGAAGAAGGTTCTGGAACTGCTGAAAAATAGTGCCCAACCTGAGCAAAGGGACTGGCATGCAGATTAGCCTCACAGGGGTCTGAGCATCTCATCAGGTTTGTGATAAGCAGCTAACATGTATTGGTGCTTGAGAAGGTCATGGAAGTTAGGAGGAGCAAGTTGGCAGTCTTTCAAGGGTGTGGTAATCAGGACACAGACACCCTAAATCCTGGAGGCAGAATAGGCAGCTCAACTAAGGGACGGATGCAGGTACTGGTTCACTTCAGCCAATGCCTGCATGCAAAGATCTTCTACCCCACGGACCAAATTGGATGTCACATCTCTGTGTGTCCTTGACCTAGAATAAGAAGCTGGCCCTGATGCCATGAAGCTAAGTAATGTCTTATTCTAATCCTAGAGTGGAGGGAGAGTCCTAACAAA
Source organism: Colobus angolensis palliatus (assembly GCF_000951035.1). Lineage (NCBI taxonomy): Eukaryota > Metazoa > Chordata > Mammalia > Primates > Cercopithecidae > Colobus > Colobus angolensis. The sequence continues at coordinate 1,206,946 of NW_012117755.1, read as the reverse complement.
TCCTGAATGTGACCGGTAGACCTGAAGTCACTGAATTTTATTAAGATTTCCTGAGAATGGTATATTAAGAAACCTGTTAAATTAAGATAAAAGAGGAACCAAAATAGAAATTTAATTTAGCTATAGAAAAATTAATAAAATACCATTTTTGGCCCACTTAAATTTGTGTGATACTGAAATTTTTTTTCCTGCTACAGATGTATAATTTAGTGCAAAGGCATAGGGCCCGAGGCTTCATTGTGAGGAATGTAAATGTGCTCCCCAAAATAATTTATGATTTTGACCAACGTCTGCACAAAATACTATAGTCCATAATGGGTTTTGAATCTTATAACAACTATTAGTGCTATCAACATGTAGAAATAAGAAAACTGAGGCTTAGAGTGGTTGGACTCTATCCATTGATTGCGCAGGATAACATCAAGTGATTGACTGGGGGCTCAAAATTGTTCTCCCGGTTGTAAATATCAATCCTGTTTCCTATACTTGTCCATATACTTCCTGATGCCTATTTGGTGCACAATAAATTTTAGACTGAGTAAAAGAATGAATAAAAACATGTATTTCTTTAATGCCTGGAAGGGGCATAGCAAATAATTGATATCCTTTCATATCTCACATAGCATTCAGTACAGCAAAAGAAGCAAAATTGAGGAGGGAATTTTAATAATGTTGAACATCTACAAATTGCTAGACACTGAGATTTCTATGCACTTTTTAAGTTCAATCCTTGTGTTAATCCATATTACATATGAGGAAATGGAGAGAGAACGTAGTTTGTCAAGGTAAAGGCCATAGTCCATATAATTTGAGTGCTTACTATGTGCCACCTACTAAACACTTTAAACACATTAACATGCTTCATTTTCACAGACCTTGTAAGAGAGGTACTTCTCTTGACCCTGTTGTGTAGATAGGAACCAAAGCTTAGCGAGGTTAAGCAACTGCCCAAGTTCATATAGCTACTTTGCAGTAGATGAGCATAAATTGAAACCCATGCCTCTCTAACTCCATTATTAACCCAATAGCAGGTGCTGAAAATCACTGATCATGGAGCTGACAAAGGGAGAGTAAACAACAACCACATAACAATACTATCTGAGGGAACATTACTGATGTACCTAGAATTTTTTTTTACTTTCCTTTATTCCAAAATAAAATTGAATATATTCTATTTTATTTTAATTCTTCTCTCTGTTTGTGCCACTTTAAACACTGGTGCCTCCCTTCTCTTTGACCCAAATACTTAAAACAGGTCACACGTTTAAATATGGCAAGCCCTCCAGCCCTGCAAATGATGGACTATTAAATTTGTTTGTACTACTGGCAATTTTTTATTTAAAAAGCTTATCCACACCTACTTTCATATTTTTAGGTTGGACAGTACCTTAGAAATAAAAAATATATATATTAAAACATCTTCATCTTTTAAAAAATCGATTTTCCAAAAGGAAACAAATGAAGTATTTTTGTCTTATTATTACCATATAGCTTAAAAATCAATTACCTGAAATCATTATCATTCAAATCTTTAAAACAAGGCACTTAAATGTTTAATCTTTTTTTAAAAGTTAGCCAATGCAAAACTGCTTTCCTCTAAAATGCCCTCAGAATTACCTGCTTCTCCTGCACTCTTAGCATCCCCAAGTTATTGGCAGTGAATAAAAGTGTAAAGGAAATGAATCTTGCAATTCTCTGTGAATTTCATTTCAAAAAAGAATTTTGGGCATTTTGATGAAGCAATGTAGAGATTAGTTTTAAATAGGGATCTCTAGTTTGTGTATTATTTTCACAATTTATAACTTACTTTCTTCCAAAAGTGATTTGAAACAAATATTCTGAACCACTGAAGATTGATGGAAGTTAAGAATTAGAAATGCTTATACAAATCTATTAAACCTAAATGTATATATGCATATATTTTGTTATGAAACATAGAATGCTTTAGAATAATTCAATTTTATATAATTATGGATACAGACACATAGATTCACATTTTAATATTTATTCAGATTTTGTGTTTATTTGTTGATTGTTCAGGCAAATGGAAGCTGCATTTGGTGTCAACAGTTGCATTTCTTTATATTTATATTAGCTGGTTAGCTGTGCTGGCAGAACTAAAGGAAACCTGTTCATCGAGCCTTTTCATAGTCATAACTGCAACACAGTCCCGTATCACAAATTTATAGCGTTACAGCACAGCAGACCTTTGCACTGAAAGTTGTTTAGAGAAAGAAAAACTCGACCAGGAGCGGTGGCTCACACCTGTAATCCCAGCACTTTGGGAGGCTGAGGCGGGTGGATCACCTGAGGTCCGGAGTTCGAGACCAGTCTGCACAATGTGGTAAAATCCCGTCTCTACTAAAAATACAGGAAAAATTAGCCAGGCATGGTGGCATGCATGGCTACTTGGGAGGCTGAGGCAGGAGAATTGCTTAAACCGGGAGGCGGAGGTTGCAGTGAGCCAAGATCACTCCACTGCACTCCAGCCTGGGCGACAGAGCGAGACTCCCCATCTCAAAAAAA
>NW_012117755.1:1163308-1203610 GCF_000951035.1 Colobus angolensis palliatus | reverse complement strand
AGCCAGGATGGTCTCGATTTCCTGACCTCGTGATCCACCCGTCTCGGCCTCCCAAAGTGCTGGGATTACAGGCTTGAGCCACCGCGCCCGGCAGCACTCAATTGCCGTCACATACTTCTTATCTGAAATTTACTTCAGTTTCTCAGAAGACTGTATATATTTCCCCAGTTACAGATTTTACTATACCTTAAATGTGGTGGCTGCCACTTTCTTAACCTGCAGTATTAATGGTAGAAATGCTTCGATTTATAAAAGGCAAACATGTGGAAAAGAGAGGCAATATTAAATTCAAGTCTCTCAAAAAGAAAGGAAAAGATAATGAAAGAGGAATGTAAAAAATGAGAGATAGGTGGGGCAGATTTAAGATGCCAGGGAATCTCTGCATAGACTGCCTTTTTTTGCTCTAAATACTAAACTTGCCTAAATTAGGCCACCTCCCTCCAGAGAACAAAAAGAAACTTGGCCACTATGGAATAGTACCAAAGTGAAATTTTAGAAGCTATTATTACCTACTCATAATCTATACTATTTTTGAAAAGTAATATAAATATGTATATTTGTAATTATCAATATTAATACAAAGCAATAGGGTCAACATGAACTTGGATACTTCTGTTAAGTTCACTTAAATATTGAACTAATCTAATCATTTCTCATTTTTTTCTTTAACCAAATATGTAAATTCAATCTAATTGACTCAGTTTTCAAAGTAGTCCAATAAAATGCTCCCACAGCATTTGCAAATATATTCGTCTTTAGAATAATCCTCCTTAACCTTTTAAAGTAGAAATTAAAATGGAAATATTAAAACGTGTATTTAAAAGTGGTCTTCTCTCTTAACAGACATTTACTTTTTCTTACATGAATAGGTTTAGTTTATTTTTCAGCACTGATACCATTCAAAAAAAAAAAACTGTAGAAAAGAGTGAATATTTATTCTATCGGATGTTTGTTATGTCTGCATAATCACTAATTAGTGAATTGAGGCCAACTTTGATCAAAATGTTTTCTCTGAATAGATATTTGTTAATAAATAAATTTTTCATGTGATAAGTATGTAATAATAAGTTCTCTATGCTGCCTTGCTTTGATAGAATATTCAGACAACATTTATAAATGACTAATTCAAGGAATTAAAAGGTCTTAAGTGCCCCAGAATGTAGAAATGGAATAAACATGGGGTAGTGGTGAGGGTGGGCTAGAAATGATTACACTAAATATTTTTTTAAAAAAGGAAAGTGAAAATACAGCTAGAAAAAAATGCATGCAGAATAAATGTCATTATGAAATATTCTGAATGTGTGCACTTGATTTTCCTTCATCACGGCTTCATTTTTAGACGTCCAGGTCAACCACTGTCAACCAATCAATCTCTAGCCTCTTTGAGCAGAGATCAAGGGCAACAGCAGAGCCTTAATGATTTCAATCTCTAGCCTTCGAGGGGACAGATTATAGGGACTGAAAGTAAATCAGTCCATCACAGGGCACTTCGGCCCATAGCCCATGACAAAGCTTGATTAGAATGGAAAAGCGTTAAGCCATCAAAAACAAGACATAGCTATGAGGAAAGAGGAAATAAAAGGCTAATGAATTTTAGTGTTCATAACAAGATAAAAATGTGTTTATCAATACCTGTGTAGCCATTTAGAAATCTAAAGAGCAAGAAGAAAATTATGATAGAACATTCTGAGCAATTTCTTCCTTTTTTCTCAAGAGCAGAGTTAAGATAGATTTAGATGACAAGTCTACCCATTCTTCTAGGCCGCTCTCAGACCCATTTTCAAAAAAACAATAAATCCAAAAGCCAAAAGCAATAAACTTGTTTAAATACTGAAGTTTACATGGTGCTAATGTTTTCAGAAATCCACTTACACGTTACACCCATAATGTAAGTAAGGTACCCTTTAAATATTTAATTGCTCATGAAGGTTTTTATTTGCATATTATTTCTTTTTAAAACTAGATAGCATGCTCTTTTTTAGCAGATTTCTCTGAATCTTCACCATCTCAATTGACTTTTTTTTTTTTTTTCTTTTTATGAGACTGAATATCGCTCTATTGTCTAGGCTGGAATGCAGTGGTGCAATCTCGGCTCACTGCAACCTCCTCCTCCTGGGTCCAAGCGATTCTTCTGCCTCAGCCTCCTGAGTAGTTGGGATTAAAGGCACCTACCACCATGCCTGGCTAATTGTTGAATTTTTAGTAGAGATGGGGTTTCACCGTGTTGGCTAGGCTGGTCTCGAACTCCTGACTTCAAGTGATCCACTGGCCTCCGCCTCCCAAAGCGCTGGGATTACAGGAGTGAGCCCCTGCACCTGGCCTCAACTGACTTTTTTAGACCACAGCTAAATGTTAGTTTTACTTAATGATTGTAATTATTTTGATATATTCTATATGGAAAATAAGGAAAGTATTTTTTCCCTTTTAAAATAAGGAAAGTATATAATTACCCTTTAATTTTTCTTTTCTTTTTTTTTTTTTTTTTTTGAGACAGAGACTGGCTCTGTTCCCCAGGCTGGAAGTGCAGTGGAACGATCTCAACTCACTGCAACTTCTGCCTACTGGCTTCAAGCAGTTCTGCCTCAGCCTCCCAAGTAGTTGGGACTACAGGCAAGCGCCACCACGCCCAGCTAATTTTTGTATTTTTAGTAGAGATGGGGTTTCACCATGTTGGCCAGGCTTGTCTTGAACTCCTGACCTCAGGTGATCCGCCTGCCTCGGCCTCCCAAAGAGCTGGGATTACAGGCGTGAGTCACCACGCCTGGCCTAAATACCCATTAAATCTGTGTCTATGTGACTGTAACGATGAGAAGTCAGGACGCCTTTCCTGTAGCTAAACAATGGCTTTTCTGAAATGCATATTTGCAGACCCAGAATTTAATCTTATTTGAGTGCAAAACACTTAGAGGAAATAAGTCTTAATAGAAATGATTTGTACAGCATTTCAAATATAAGAATTGTAGTTTAAAATATTGTTATTTAAAGTTATAAGTAAACCAATATTTCCAAACTGGTTTTCCTAGAGCAAAATTTCCTAGAACCAAAATAGTCTTGAAATTTTAGATTAAAGAAAGCAAAACAGATTAAATCACCTCCAAGTTTCTCAGAATCTTCAACATACAAATGGCTGTTAATATCTCAAAAAGTGATAAAAACTGTTTTTCCAAATATATACGAGAACGATTTTTTTTCTCCCTAGAATTAGCTACTGATGCCAAGCTCAGTGTTTCTCATATAGTTTAAAACACATGGAAGTAAATTCACTGTTCCCTCATAAACATATCCTGATAATATGGAAACATTTATTCAACTAATTAATCTTAAAACAGGCAACAAATTAAAGCTGATTCAAAGAGGATTTCAAGGGACTGAACATATATAGTCACAGAAAGAAAAAGAATGCTAGAACAAGACTGTTAAGTTAGAAACAAAACAGATTAACATCAAAAAGTGCAATAAAATTATATATTTTGAGGATACTAGAAAAATATTACTTGTCTCTCTACTGAACAAAAATGTGTACATTTACCTAAAACTTCTCAGAATCTAAGCCCTAATCAATAGTAAATACTATAGGGTGACTACAGTCAATAATAACTTACTTGACCATTTAAAAATAACTAAAAGGCTATAACTAGATTGTTTGTAACACAGAGGATAAATGCTTAAGGTGATAGATGCCCCATTTATTCTGATGTGATGACTATGCATTATATGTCTGTAACAAAATATCTCATGTGCTTCCAAATTATGTGCACCTACTATGTACCCACAAAAAAATAATTTTTTTAAGTTAGTACTAAGTTATACAAAGACTCATACCCCTAACAAATCAAATAATCTTTCGGTAGATCTTTTAGACAATACTTTAGTATGATAATAAAAGAACATCTACTTGTTCTTTTGCCTTATTTCCAAGTTTTAGAGTTTAACAAGCTTGAATGTGTCATAATTACTCATTTAATTACTCACATAATTACTTAAGTGTCAGGCTTTGTGCTGTGGACTAGGGAGATGATAGGGAACTGGATAAATGCCCATACTTTTTAGAAGCTTACTAATGAGGGATAATGACATGTAAACAGGAAATTGCAAAGTAGTTTGATGTATGTTAAAACATAGTTACTGTGGGCCAGGCGCGAGGTGGCTCATGCCTGTAATCCCAGCACTTTGGGAGGCCGAGGCGGGCAGATCAAGAGGTCAGGAGTTCGAGAACAGCCTGGCCAATATGGTGAAACTCTGTCTCTACTAAAAAAATACAAAAATTAGCCCGGCATGGTGACATGCACCTGTAGCCCCAGCTACTCAGGAGGCTGAGGCAGAAGAATTGCTTGAACTAGGGAGGCGGAGTTTGCAATGAGCCGATATTGTGCACTGCACTCCAGCCTGGGCAACAGAGCAAGACTCCATCTCAAAAAAGAAAAAAAATAGAAAAGAAAAAGAAAAAAATAGTTGCTGTGGGATGTTGAGATGACACATAAGAGATATTCCTTCTGTAACATCAAGTCTAGGTATGTTCTAAAAAAGAGACATCACCTAAACGATAAACTGGAGTTAGCTGGGTAAAAAGTTGAGGTGGGAGATGATATTTCAGGAAGAATAACAGGAGCTAGAATAGTGACTTGTATGACATGATTGGTGTGTACAATGTGGTGCTTGAGGGATGGGTGGGTTTGGTGGGTGTTGTGGGAAGGGGTGAATGTAAAGAGATGGTGCAAAGGCCAATTAATGGAGAGATTGGTAGAGCATCTTATAGAATTCAGATTTCACTTTTGAGGCAATGAGAATTTGGCAGAGTGAGTAGCATTATCTGACTTATATTTTAGGAAAACTCTTTTTGATAACAATTGGGAAAGTGGATTTGGGAAGTATGAAGAAGGGAACATGGCAAATAAAAAGACAAGGAATTAGGAGGCTGTTGTAATCATTCAGGTGAAAGGTGGTATAAACTAAGGTAATAGCCATGGAAACAGAATTATCATATCAGTTAATTGTTCAACTTATATATAAACCACAAATCCAATCAATTAATATTTCAAACATGCAAAATATGTTTGACAGTGGTTTATTATGAATGTCTCTGTAAATTATGTCTCCATACACAGATCTATACCTATATATATACACACACACACATATATATATAAAATACATATACACACATATATGCCTATACATATTCTATAGTTTTGTGAAAGTGATGGTATAACAACAAAAAAATACATTCTGTCATGTCCACTGATCAAAATAGACTTTGTTCCTCTGGTTATTTTGCAAATCATCTAACAATGAGTTTTTTATTTAAAGGAAGTTTGTAAGTTAAAGTAAACATAAGACAAATTTATTCTTGAATGTTAAGCCCTCAGCAGCGAGGAACAGGAAAATACTGATTAATTAGTGTGACCAAGGAAAACACTGAATTAAGTCAACTAGTTATTCAGTTAAATTTATTTTGAGGAAACCACAGAAGGTTTTCTAGGGGGAAGATGACACAATCAAATATGCTTTTTAAAACATTCTGGCTGCATGTGGAAAACTGAATCACAGGGGTGGGGGAAACTGAACATCTGTTTTAGGGGAACTGCAGCAATCCTGGCAAAACATGGTGGCTGATGCCAAGGTAATGTTAGGGCAGTGATCTAGAGGGAAAATGCAGGAATGATACCCCCAAACCTGAGAAGTTTGGCACATGATGTCTTTCAATGAGCTAGAGAAGGAGGAAGAAGAATTGCTTGGAAGGCAGTTTTTGATCTCACATATACTGATTTTGAATTAACTATGTGATACACATGAGCATAACTGATGGGCAGGGGGATAGGTCTCTAGCTCAAAAGAATGATTTTGGTTGAATATAAAGATCTGAGGGTCATCATTAAGAGTTGTTTCTATGGATTTGGATGAGATCAAGAAAAATATGTTGATCGGGCATTAAGACTGAAACTCAATATTAAAAGAGATTTACAAAGGGAGAGCAACCCTCCAAGAAAATGATAAAGTTGCCCTGAGACAGGAAATCTAGAGTAGTGGAATATCCCAGAAGCCAGGGAACAAGAATCTTTCCAATAGGAAGTACTGATCAACAATCAACACTACAGACTGGTAAGATGAGGCCTGATGTGACTTGGGCCTTGACAAAATCAATTTCAGTTGAAGGATGTGGAAGCAGCTGGATTATTGGTGTTTGAGATAGCTACATGAGGTAAGGAAGTAGATACAATGAGCATAGAAATTGTTAAAGAAGTTTAGCTTCAAGAGTGGAAAACAAGTTGGTAGGAGATAAAAACTAATAGCAGAATGTCCTATTTGTTACTACAGGCAACACTGTATTGCAAGTTAAAATAAATTACTTAAACCTGACACAAATGCCTGAATGCAAGAAAACAAAAATTAAAGGGTTTCTTCAACCAGGCATTTGTATTTTAAGCATTTTATTTTGGCAATCAATTGGGGAAATGAAATATTTTCTCCTCAAAGGTAATACTGTAGCAGTTATAATTGTATTCCAGGACTTGCAGGTTACTATTACAAATACTCATTGAAATTAATGAGTTTTTATTCCCCTGGCTCTGGAGGAGTGGCTGAAAGCACCGTGTTTTATAGTCTGACAAATCTGGGTTCTATTCCCAGTATCTCTGGATACCAGCTATTTGACCTTGAATAAAACACTGAGCCTCTTTCAAAGTCTCAGTTTTCTCATTTGTAAACAAGGCAGTAACAATAGCTCTTTTATAGAATCATGGAGAAGAATAAATAAAGTAGTGAATGTATTGTCTACTACACTGTCTTTCAACCTTTAGACTATATCAAAATCCACTGAAGAACTTCCTTTGATACCACTCCCAGAATTCATTATTTAGTAGGTCTCCATAGAGCCCGATAATTTACATTTCTCACAAATTTCTAGGTGATATTGCCGGTCTGAAACATACTTTGAGAACCACAGCTTTAGCACATAGACAGTCACATAATAAAAATCAATAAATGTAAATATTAGCATTTCTTTGATGGAGACAGCCCCAGGCTGCCTACAGCAAGATGTTCCCTTTGGTTCTTGAAAATAGAAAGTCCTGGGTTGTCCTCATCAAAGTCCACTGGATTCCTTCAATACGTCTTCCTCCTTTCTCACGTCAGCACAGCATCCCCACTCCTCTACCTTCTTGCTCAATTATCTGACCCCTGTGCTCTATTTTTTTTTTTTTTGAGACAGAGTTTTCCTCTTATTGCCCAGGCTGGAGTGCAGTGGTGCGATCTCAGCTTACTGCAACCTCTGCCTCCTGGGTTCAAGCGATTCTCCTGCCTCAGCCTCCCAAGTAGCTGGGACTACAGGCGTGCGCCACCATGCCTGGCTAATTTTTTGTATGTTTAGTGGAGACGGGATTTTACCATGTTTGCCAGGCTGGTCTCGAACTCCTGACCTCAGAAGATCTGCCTGCCTCAGCCTCCCAAAGTGCTGGAATTACAGGTGTGAGCTGCCACGCCGGCCCCCTGTGCTTTTAATTAATTAATTAATTAATTAATTCGATAAACCCTACTACAGTACTCAGAGACTTTTTTCTCCCATATTTGTTTTGATCTAGTTAGCACTTAAGTTTATATCCCAAAATATTCCTTTTACAGTATCCTGTAATGAATCTCTTTATCATTTCTAGCTTATATGATGGAGTTTGTGACAGACAGTAAGACTGCCTCTGAACCATGCCCTCTACTCAGGTGGGTATTATTATACTGATGAGATTTCTTCTTTTTCATTCTCTGTTATGAAAAAGCAAGCTCATGGCCCACGGGGCTCATAAAAAATTTACTAAAGGCTGAGAGCAATGGCAACTAACAACATGCGTGTAAGTACATATTGACCAAATTCGAGATGATTTTTTTTTTCACAGCGCAGTGACGTTTCTAACAATAGTATTCTGGGAAATTCCATATATACATAATATAAGCCATGACTTTATTCAGATAGAACAAATGCCAGATCATACTGTTAGGAGCTTCTACAATAACAAAATTGAAAATCACATTATCATTTTAAAACACATAAAATGGCTCACTTTTTGTTGCTTCAGTGCCTGTCCATCTTGTTTAGAAAAGACTTGATTAAAGCCACATCCACTGATAGGCAATGGAAGTTAGATTAGATACTTGTGTATCTGATACCGCTTAAAAGACTGATTCTGTTTTATAATTTGAATTAAATGATAACTAATCTTTTTTTTTTTTTTTTTTTGTAGGAGCTTGGGCTAGGCAAAGTAAGGAGTAAAGAACTAAAGTTACATTTTCTATGACTAGAGGTATTTTAGAAGAAGTAGAAAGCGTACTTAATAAAAGTGTGTTCCATGGAGATTCTATGCACGCATAGAAAACTAGCTGAAATAAAAATTCTGCACATTTCTGTAAGCAAGTATCAAGGAAAAAGAGTTCTGAACAATTGCAACACCCTGTAAGTCTCCTTCATGCTCTTTCCCAATTCATACTGTATTCCCACCAGCCCCTCAGGAAGAAACTGCTCTGCTGACCTGAATCATTATAGGTAACTTTGGCCAGTTCTCCAACTTCAGTAGATGGAATCACGCAGTAAAGATTCAACTTCTAGTCAACATTGTGTTTATGAAGTTCATTCATATTCTTGCAAGTAGCAGGTTTTTATTATTATATAATATTCTGTGGACATACTGCTTTTTTTTTTTTTTTTGAGACAAAGTCTTGCTCTGTCACCCAGTGCTGGAGTGCAGTGGCACGATCTCAGCTCACTACAACCTCTGCCTCCCAGGTTCAAGCGATTCTCCTGCCTCAGCCTCCCGAGTAGTTGGGATTACAGGCGCCCGCCACCACACTTGGCTAATTTTTTGTATTTTTAGTAGAGACGGGGTTTCACTATGTTGACCAGGCTGGTCTCGAACTCCTGACCTTAGGTGATCTGCCCTCCTCGGCCTCCCAAAGTGCTAGGATTACAGGCGTGAGCCACCTCACCAGGTCTATACTGCATTTTTAATTCTAATTCTGAGGGGCACAGGTTATATCAGGTTTTGCCATTCTGCAAAACATTGCTATTAACAGTCTTGTGCATGCTATTTTGGTGGCCTTGATTTCTCCCCTTTTTTTGAGACAGGGTCTGACTCTGTCACCCAGGCAGGAGTGTAGTGGTGCAATCACAGCTCCCTGCAGCCTCAACTTCCTGGGCTCAACCCATTCTCTCATCTCAGCCTCTGGAGTAGCTGGGACTACAGGTGCATGCCACCACGTCAGGCTAATTTTGATTATTATTATCATTATTTTTTTGTAGAGATGAAGTCAAATTATGTTGCCCAGGATGGTCTAAAACTCCTGGCTTCAAGCGACCCTCCCACTTTGGCCTCCCGAAGTGCTGGGATTACAGGCATGATCCACTACACCTGGCCTACTAATTTCTCTTGAATACATACACATGAGAGGAATTGCTGGCTCATAAGGAAGGTATAAATTTAGATTTAATAGATATTGGCAAATATTAATTTACACTTACACCAGCAATATGTGAGAGCTCCAGCTGAGGCACCAATTCTCCCCGATACTTGATATTGTCTTATTATATTTTAGCCATTCTGATGCATATATAGGGGTATTTAAAATTCTTTGATTACTAATGAAGTTAGGCACCTATTCAAATGTTTTTGACCATCTTTGTCCTCTTTTATGAAGTGCCTGTTCAAATATTTTGCCAATTTTTAAAAAATGGGTTTTTTTATGGATATGTATGAGTTTATTATGTATTATGGATATACATTTTTTATGGATATGTATGAGTTTCTTATGGATATGTATGAGTTTATTATGTATTATGGATACAAGTTTTTTTAATCAGATATATGTTTTGTGAATATTTTTCTCCCAGTCCATGACTTTCCTTTTCACTGTTATTAGTGTATTATAATAGACAGAATTATGAATTTTAATGAAGCTCAATTTATCAGTGTTTTACTTTGTAAACACTGATAAATGCTTGTTCCGTCTTAATCATGACCAAGCAATAAGTGCAAGCAATAAATGCTTGTTCGGTCTTAATTATGAAATCTTTGCTTAGCCTGTATCTCACTTGTAGACTATTTTACTTATGACTGGAGATTGCCCACCAGATGTAACCACTTACACACTAATGGTCACAGCCATATTCTCCTTGACTATGTTCACTTAATCACCATTGGCAGAGACTATGTCCTGTCTAATATTCTTTTATCCCTTATTCAGAGACTCTCATAAAATTGTGACTGTAAACTTTCTTAGCTAAAATAATTTCCGTCTATCTCTCTCTCTCTTTCTGTCTCCCTCTCTTTCTTTCTCTCTCTCTCTCTCTCTCCAACTCCCAAAGATATATAGGCAGGATTTATTGGGCACAGCTACCAGGAAAATGGGTTCAAGAAGGGTTACTCAGCAAATGAATAATCTTTTGCTAGGGCTGAGGAGTCCAACTCATGGCCACAACATAATTTTTGAGAATGGAAGCTGGGAATTGAACATGTCAGGGAACCATGGGGTTGTTAGCAGTATTGAAACAACCTACCTTGTAGTACTTCTGAGAGAGATGGAAAACCACCATCCCATTCTATCCACTGTTACTAGGTTTATTTGGCTAATACCTAGACCAGGGTTCAATCATGTAATGTGGTAGGGGAAGAAGCTCAAGTCCTAGGTTATTATTTTCCCTTTATCAATTCACAGATAGAAGCAAATAATTTCCTACAAATAATTTTTCTCGTTTTTGAAGGTATGTTATAGAACAGAAAAAGTCTTACAAAGGTGTATTTTTACATGGTGGTTGGTGATGGTGGATAGAAATGTTTAAAAATCATATGTGCCCTTCATTTCATATTTTTATAATAAAATGACAATTTAATCAGTGTATTAAATTTTCAAAAGAAAATACAAGTATCTGTTCTACATAGATTGAAGACCAAGAATTTCTGTCAACGATACCAAGCCAAGATTAGTTTTCAGTTAGTCTTCTTATACCATCTTTCAAAACAAATGGTAATGCGCGATCCTTATACTGTTAAAGAAAGAATTATTCAATGTCACTTGTTGAATCACAGTAAGGCAAACTTTATTCAAGACCATCTCAATAGGTATAGGGCCCATGAAAACAGGGTCTTGCAGTAGGGGAGAGAGATTGGGCTCAATCTGAATACAGCACAGGCAAATGGGAATTTATAACCAAGGAACAGGGTAGGGGTTAGTGGATGGAAAATTATTAAGAGGAAGCATCATGGGTAAGGGAGACTCTTGCTGAAAATGGTCCAGTCATCCCCTGGAGGATGGTGGAGGATGAGGAACATGATCAGATATCCAGGATAATCAAATGCCAAGGATGAGAGTTTTCTGGCTAAACTCATCTAGCCTGCTAAAACTAAATTTTAAGAGAAAGTGCACAGACAGGGCTATGAGAAGGTTGAGAAGCCTGAATAAAGTTTGACCAAGCAAGGAATCCTTGTCAGTACTCACATAGTTAATAAAGAGAGAGTACCCCAGTAATTCATTTATGAAAATGTGTTTCAAAAAAATTTCAGTCTTGGCCAGGCGCGGTGGCTCACACCTGTAATCCCCACACTTTAGAAGGCAGAGGCAGGTTTATCAGCTGAGGTCTGGAGTTCGAGACCAGCCTGACCAACACAGTGAAACCCATTCTCTACTAAAAATACAAAAAACAATTAGCTGGGCATGGTGGCGTGCACTTGTAATCCCAGCTAATCAGGAGGCTGAAGCGGGAGAATCACTTGAACCTGGGAGGCAGAGGTTGCAGTGAGCCGAGATCACACCACTGCATTCCAGCCTGGGCAATAAGAGTGAAACTCCATCTAAAAAAAAAAAAAAAAAAAAAAAAAAAAATTCCAGTATCTTTGAAACTTATTTATTACTTGACAAAAACATTTCCTTTGTGACACAGGTTCAGAAACATTGGGTTAAACTAAGTTAAACAATTTTTTTTTTTTTTAACTACAAAAAATTTCAAGGCTTGAGTTGTGACTTTCTAAAGAAGGAAAAGAAATTATCACATTTTAACAATTTATTTTTCATTCAACATCTTACGGGATCAATGTACTTTACAATTTACATTTGGAAATGCTGTTCTAGCCTCATCCATTATATAAATTATACATTTAAGAAGATGTTGGTTCTAAATACTTTAACTTGCTATCAAGGCAGAAAATTTAAAAGCAAATTTGCTCTTGTTATGTTATTCTCTTTTATATCCAAGAGAAAAAGAATGTTAAGTTGAAAGTTATTTTGCTCAGGGACACTTACAAAGATATGTACACAGTCAGTAGACACTTGCATGACATTACATTTGAAATTGGATATATCTTTTAGCTTTTTATACACAGATCATAGTATGCAGATTTTAAGTGACGGAAAATGAATATTTTAACAATCAAAGTGATGAACATTGGAGAAAGCTGTTTTAATCTGTTATACTGCCGGTGTAACTCCTGGTGCACTTCTAGGTTAGTAGTGATATTGTAGGCATATTCGATAGATCATTATATATGGAGTACTTGATATTCAGATATTCAGTTGTCCCTGGTGTCTTAATCTGGGTGTTGTTTTTGCAGTGGTTAGGAGGAAGGAGAGGAGGTGCCAAGATTCAGACACTGCAGAAGAGGATTATATAAGCAGAAGTCATTCCATGACGTGGTTTTGTACCTGTTTACTACAAATTGAAGGTGGCTGACTGTATTTTTAGTAGAGATGGGGTTTCACCACGTTGGCCAGGAATCCTATAATGGTTAGATGATAGCTGTAAATACACTCCTGTTTTCCTTCCAGAGGTGTGTGGGAAACCCTTAGAATGTGGTATGCATTTGCCCCTAGTTAAGGGTCCACAAAATCGAAGGCAGAATTCAGCTACAGGTTTAGAGCTACAGTCTCTTTAGAGTTCCAGGTGTCCAGGTTCCAGGTATTTAAAACTCTTTTTTTCCTGACATTTTAGATATAAAGTTCCCTATTAACTTTGCAAAGCTTAGTTAATACTGATATGTAACAAAAATTATTCATTACACTTGAGCATGTCTCTTCTCCATAAAGATCCAGCTTTAGATAGCAACTCTTCTCACAGATCTGTAAATACTGTGAGAAGATAATTAAAATTTTGATTATTGTCCATATAAATAAATGGTAAGAAAATACACATTTTCAGTATTGAATAAAGACTTTCCTTCTTCTCAGCAGCAGTTGATTATATTCCAGAAAAGGAAAGAATCCTTCCTTTCATAAGGGCAAATTAAAATGCAGGAACTCTGAATTTGGGAGTCTGTTTTTCAAGATGAATAATCATCGTTGGCAATAGGATTCAAATGGCACAACAGAAGGAATTGAATTGATATTGAATAATCTGAATTCTTGAGCCAACCTCTATTTTTGAATATGTACATTCATTTAAGATCACTTTGTGCATTTAACTCTCATTATGCATAATTGCATAACTGGACAATAATATTTGTTTCTTCCTGGAATTCAAGGAGTTTAATTTTTTTTATTTTTTATGTTTTTGAGACGGAGTCTTGCTCTGTCACCAAGGCTGGAGTGCAATGGCAGGATCTCGGCTCACTGCAAGCTCTGCCTCCCGGGTTCACGCCATTTTCTTGCCTCAGCCTCCAGAGTAGCTGAGACTACAGGCACCCGCCACCTCACCCGGCTAGTTTTTTTTTTTTTTTTTTTTTGTAATTTTTTAGTAGAGACGGGGTTTCACCATGTTAGCCAGGATGGTCTCGATCTCCTGACCTCGTGATCCGCCCGTCTCGGCCTCCCAAAGTGCTGGGATTATAGGCTTGAGCCACCGCGCCCAGCCAGGAGTTTATTATATAACTTTTATTTTTATTTATTTTTGTATTCATTTTTGAGAGATGGAGTCTTGTTCTGTTGCCCAGGCTGGAGTGCAGTGGTGCGATCTTGGCTCACAGCAACCTCCGCCTCCCGGGTTCAAGCAATTCTCCTGCCTCAGCGTCCGGAGTAACTGGGACTACAGGCATGAGCCACTACGCCTGAATGATTTTTGTATTTTTTAGTCGAGATGGGGTTTCACCACGTTGGCCAGGCTGGTCTCGACCTCCTGGCCTCCAGTGATCCCCTCGCCTTGGCCTCCCAAAGTGTGGAATAACAGGCATGAGCCATTACGCCTGGCTATTCTACAATTTTTAGAAAGGTAGCAACTTCTTTCCCCATATGACATTAAGTTTATAATACTAAATATGAAGCTTTAATGTACCAACATATTTGCAATCATCAATAAACATATGACATATCTCTACTAACAAGCAGATTGGAAATTATGGCATCAATTCACCATCTGTGCCATGTAGACTCTAGTTTTGAAAGTTTTATTTGAAACAGAAAGTTTATACGTGAGCATAAGAGGACATTGCACATGGAGTTCTTCTAACTTTATGTGTAAATTTCTACTTAATAGAATATATACTGTTATAAGCTGTTTCACTTATTGTGAAACCTATATACATATACATTAATAAAAAGTCATTAATACTGACCTTCAAATAATTTGAGGTTTAAAAAATTATTAGTACTGTACTTCATTTTTGGAACAGGAATCAAATTATAATAAAGCTAGCAGCACAGAAATAGACAAGATTACTTTGGTTACCAGAGACCCTGCCAAATTTTCAATAATTTACATTTGAAAAAAATAGAAGAAAAAGTAGAAAACGTTACCATGGCAGTAAAATGTGCATGTATTTGAGGATGATATTCAACGGGACTTACCTGAAACAAATATAAAAAGAGAAGTAGAAAAATTCCCTAAATCTCTGAAAATGTTAAGTACTGAAGGTGGAAAGTAAGATAAATAATAATTATGACTTTTCCTAGAATGAGGGTAAGGATCCAGTTATGAAAACCCTAACACCGTCAGAGTAAGTCTTAAGGGAGGACCACTTCTGGAATTCCCTGGTTTTGCCTCCCAGCTGATGTGCAGAACATATGGCTCTAGAAGAATAATCAAAGGCATTACAAAGAACCCTCTCACGAATTGCTGATAGTTACAGTAGAGTCCTAGACACCCATAGAGGCAGTTCTTTGCCCCTACTACACATCAGCACCACCTAGAGAGCTACAAAATATTACCTAAGCCCATATCCCACCCCAGACCAATTGAATCAGTATCTCTATGCTGGGGCTTGGGCATATGGTTGAAAATTACAGTCCTAGATGACCTGCTACAATACACATACACACAAACACATTTTCAACTTCATGTACTCTCATACTTTCCACTTCAAGCGTTAGCACTTCTTGCCTGTACCTTCCTAAGCCCACTTAGAAAATCAGATTTTACATTTTTAAATTTTTTATGTGTGCATTTTAATGAAAGAATATCACCATAATAAAGCATGACAGTAGACAACCAATTTCTTTCTTCACAGAGCATTGAAAATATACATAATTGATTGCCTTAGATTCATATATATGTATATATATACGTATGCACATATATACTTCAAACTCATTTTCATAGAGCACAGCAGTGATTTCCTGGTGTAATAACAATCCATTCATTATTTATGTAACATTGTCTGTATGATTTTATTATACTTTTTATACATAGAATTAAATATTTACTAACAAATGAAGAACTAAGGGCACTCATTTTATAGCAAAAATGCCACCTCTACTAGTAAGAAAAAAAACATTTTCCATTACTGCTGCAACTTTCTAAAAGGAAAAACAAAACACACGAAGACTATCACATAATGAAATCCTTTAATTGTTACTTCTTTCTCTATCTCACTCTCTTTTGTTTTATCTAAGAAAACTATTTAAATATACAGTGATATGTAATTAGACTCTTTCAATTAAAACTCTTAAGCTACAGATTGTTGACACCACAAAATATAGTTGATTAAAATACGTATAGATGTAAAAAAATGTAAACAGAATTGCACTTCAACGATATTCATTATTTAGTTCATTTATTTAAAATGTATTGATGGCCAGACATGGTGGCTCATGCCTGTAATCCCAACACTTTGGGAGGCTGAGGTAGGTGGATCATCTGAGGTCAGCAGTTCGAGACCAGTCTGGCCAACATGGCAAAACCCCACTTCTACTAAAAATACAAAAATTAGCGTGGCATGGTGGCATGCACCTGTAGTCCCAGCTACTTGGGAGGCTGAGGTGGGAGAATCGCTTGAACCCCAGAGGTGGAGG
Organism: Colobus angolensis palliatus; assembly: GCF_000951035.1. Taxonomy (NCBI): domain Eukaryota; kingdom Metazoa; phylum Chordata; class Mammalia; order Primates; family Cercopithecidae; genus Colobus; species Colobus angolensis. The sequence goes on along the minus strand of NW_012117755.1, from coordinate 1,187,422 downwards.
TTGCAGTGAGCCAAGATCGTGCCACTCCACTCCAGCCTGGGGGTCAGAGACAGACTTTATCTCAGAAAAACAAACAAAATAATAAAGTAAAATAAAATAAAATAAAAAGTGTTGAATGGCCAATCACCATTCTACGAAGTAAGAACTGAAAGTCTAATAAGCAAAGTTCTCTACTTCTCAGAAACTCTGTTGGATGATACAGATTTGTGTACAAATACTACATCATCATGGAAAAAGTGCTAACATGCAGTAGAAAAGGCATAAACTTCCTCGATTAGGTTTGGTGGTTGGAGGTTTTACAAAAGAAATGATGAGGCAAATCAGTATTTACCTACACTCGACAGCCCCCATCCATAGTTAGTATAAAATATAATTATGGTTTTGTGTATACAGTACTTGAAAAATTATTACAGCCAATCACAATACTGGATATAAAAATTCCAAATCTATTTACAAGGAATATCTTCTGGCCAAATATGACCATAAATATTTGTGTTTACAATACCTAGAAATTTCAAATGTTTGATATGTTAAATATTTTTATTTGTAGAGTTCTTCACTTTCAAATATAGATTACTGTTAATGAGATAGAAACAATTATCAGTTTGATTAATTAAGGGACAGTATCACTTTACAGAAATTTACATGTATTTATTAACTTATGAGGCACTTTAGTAGATAAAAAGGACATTTTCACATCATTTAAAGCATTAGGATGAAATTATGAAATGTACATGCTGCTACTGGTACCAAAGATTATGAGCTGGTCTCACAATTGGCTTTTCATTACGCAAAGAACACCCATTATATGCTTGGATTTCCTATGCCAGCAGGCATACAACAAATGCTGGAAGCCCATTGTTTATAATTTTACTTCTTGCCAAGCATTTCAGTTATGTTTTCTTTGGTTATATAAAGGGCCAGAGCTATTTTAAGTGAAAGAGGTAGCCATCCTCATTTCACTGTATGACAGATGTCATATTACAATGCCCTACGTAATAGTATGCAAGGGTAATGCATACTCCTTTGACGTGGTCTAAAATTCCTTAGAATTACAACTGTGTCTTAGACAATAAAACCGAAGGATTTGCCTCAAATATCAAAACTAAGTGCAAATGGGCAATGCTATATAGGTAAGCAGGAAGCATTTCTCACTCTCCTCTAAGTGAATGTTAATATGATTTCATGAATTGCTACAACTAAATTTTACTTTATAAGAACATACATAGCCAAAGGATTAAAAAAAAAAAAAAAAAAAACACCTTAAAACAAGTTACAGAGGGTTGAATGGAAGCAAAAAGTAGGTAGCTAAGTATTAGGAAGGGTGGAATAATGTCTAAGAAATGAGAGTAATAGGCCAAGTGCAGTGACTCATGCCTACAATCCTAGCACTTTGGGAGGCCGGGGCAGGAAGATCACTTGAGGTCGGGAGTTAAGACCAGCCTGGCCAACGTGGTGAAACCATGTCTCTACTAAAATAAAAATTAGCCAGGCCTGGTTGGCACACGCCTGTCATCCCAGCTACTCAGGAGACTGAGGCATGAGAATTGCTTGAACTTGGGAGGCAGAGGTTGCAGTGAGATGAGATCACACCACTGCACTCCAGCCTGGACAACAGAGTGAGACTTTGCCTCAAAAATAAAAAAAAAAAGAAAAGAAAAGAAAGAAAGGAAATGAGAAGAAAAGAATAAAGGAAACGAAAGTAATAGTCTAATCTTAGGAAGCTGGAATACAATGGCATAGAGCCCCTAAAGGTACCAGCAATGTAGAGTGGATAGGACTCAACTCCTGGATCTTCATGTGGTCCTCAGGACTTAAGAAGCACACCAAAAGGCCTGTAGAGGATAGATGATGCCCATTTAAACCATAATTCTGCCTAAAGTTCTGCCAGGTTGTATGTATAGGCACAGTGCACATAAAGCAAGCATAAGAATGCGTATTTTTTGCCTTGCCATTAGTTTTTCCAGGTTTTCATGATAATAACACCAATGATTACGTCAGAGCTATGCTTTGTTTTGCCTCAATGGGAGCAATCCAGGCATAGGTACCCTAAAGAACGAAATGTAAAACAATGATTCCTGCCTGATACAAGCAGAAGGAAAATTGACAATACAACATGAAAAATCACGGAGTAAATTATTTTCATACAAGTGGAGAAATTATTTTCAGGGAATTCTTAGACAGATAGCTCTTCACAGGCCATCAAACACCCATAAGGACCTTTGTCATCCTTCAATCACTTCAGTAGAGAGAGAACATGTGTGAAACAGAGACAGAAAACACAGTTAAATAAGCAATTCCTGTTCAGTATGTATCTGCAGTGAGTTTTGCAGAGTGTATATGGATAACACGTATATCTACTCGATCCTACAAGTTCATGGTTCCGAACAGAAGCAAATTTGAAATATTAATAACAATAAAGATGGAAACATGGTTGTTGAAAATTCTGTATTTAATGCGTGAACTCAGTGACTGCAGACACAAAGAGTGTGGATTCTCTGAATGACTATAAAAGCCTTAAACGGAAATAAATGATTATTAATTGGAATGGGACATGAAAGAAGATAACCTTGTTACAAAGATCCCAGGCAAAGAAAGAAGAGATGCTTCCAATTACAATCATCATAGAAGTGATTTTCTTGGAATATGGCTAAGGAAACACGTTTTCATTCAATTGTTTCATTCATTTTTTTAGTACAGTGTTTGGGAACTAACCTCAGTACTAATAAACATATGATGTTAATTCTTCAGTGAGGCCAGGCGCGGTGGCTCACGCCTGTAATCCCAGCACTTTGGGAGGCCAAGGCGGGTGGATCACCTGAGGTCAGGAGTTCCAGACTAGCCTGGCCAACATGGTGAAATACCATCTCTACTAAAAATTAAAAAAAATAAAAAATAAAAAAATACCTGGGCGAGGTGACAGGCATCTGTAATCCCAGCTACTTGGGAAGCTGAGGCAAGAGAATCGCTTGAACCCGAGAGGTGGAGGTTGCAGCGAGCTGAGATCACACCACTGCTCTCCAGCCTGGGCAACAGAGCCAGATTCTGTCTCAAATATAAGTAAATAAATAAATAATAAAAATAAAAATTCTTTAGTGAGATGAACTGTTAATGGTTGATTCCATAATACTGATTATCATTATAAATTACTGTAACTTTTAGCTGTCTTAAAGATTAAACAAAATAACAATAAGAGTGCCAACAAGTGCTGCTAATGCTGAAAATTTCTTTAGATATTGTTAGAGGAACAATATTTCAGTACATATATCTTGTTACAATTTCAAGAAAGAATTCAAAACCCAGAATGGGAATAACCAAGACCTTTTAGAGTTGTGTTTCTCAAAGAAAGACCCCAGGAATACGTGACTTGTAAAGACCTACCAGAAGAATATCACTTAGAATGAGGCTTTAGAATCTGCATTTTAATAAGCATTCTAAGGGATTCTTCCATATTCTAAAGTTTGGGAAGGACTGCCTAGTAGATTGCAAGGCCAAGGTACTGATTAATTGATCTGGGCTAGAGTAAAGCTGTGACTGAAATATTTTTATAAGTTCTCCCAGTGAGTCAAACAGCCAGGAAAAAGAACACCTGTGCATTGGCAGTGACAGCAGAGGAGGTATTGTACTTTGCCATGGAAGTATGCACAGAATCATTTTTATATAGGTAATAACTGTATATCTAACAAAACTTTATTTCATTTCACTTTTAAATTCAGAAAAAAAATACCTGTAATTCAAAATAAACGTCGTCAATGGATACGGTAGCAAAACAAAAGTGCGTAGATATGTGCTTATGTTTCCATGTGATTTATCTATGTGTGTGTTTATATATGTATACACACACATATACACATACATACAGTGAGAGAAAGGGAGGCAGTTTATAATCTTCTAACATTTTTGGCTTATGTCAACTTGTAGGTTAAAAATCTGACTTTGTGATGCCAAAAAGGAAAGGTATAGGAAGGAGCAGAGAAAATAACTCCAATATGGTTTACTCAGGTATCGGAGGTAAAAGATTATTTTTGGCATCATTAAAGCTTTGTGAAACAATTGGCAAGGTTGTGCAAAGTACCATCTTGATCAGTGAAGCTTTTTCCCTTAAGGATGGATTACAAGTGTGTAATTGAACCTTGACTTGTTAGACCTCCATTTCCTCTCTAACTATGTGAATGTGCACCATACAATACGAAGTTCTATACCGATTACTTTAAACCAGTAACGTTTTATTGTACTTAATAATAGTCTTAGGCTATCGGGGTAATCTCTGTTTATAGGTGTTTACAAAGTAATATTATTTTATGTAACCTAATGAAAATGTTGGTGCTAATTGCTTTATACATCGCTCGGAAAAGCAAGGCATTTTTGCAGTTGAGTAGTTACTCAGTACTATTAGCCAATCTATTTCTATAGCTTCTTGTTTTTCATCTCCTTCAACAAGGTCGTCTGCCAATATTTTGTTCCCCGTATTGTTCTAATCTCAATTTCTACATTAAAAAAACACAATGGTAAGGGGATACTTTGCAAGTTAGGCCTAAGAAGGAGAGTGGTTTCCCAAGGATGTTCACGTTGATTTTAGTGCCTTTTAAAATACTAGTTGCACAATGAAATGATAAATTCTGCCAATTTACATACTATTCCTAGTGTCATTCTTTCAATTTTTCAACCAGAATTCATGTACACAAGAACATGCTTTTCTTGTTTCCTGAATTCCTTCAAGCAAAACATAATTCTATAATGAGCAATTATAGCGTAACACCTGCTGCTATGAAGAGGACCTTGTCAACATCGATCTAAATTGAAGAACAACAGCTTTCCTTGATTTTGAGAAAATGAGCAATAAACGAAGTCCATTTCTTAGCAGAAAAACTCATGGGCAATGTATTCCAAGGCAGCCCACGGAATAATCAAGATTTAATAGAATTAGATTTTTTACCATCATTTGAGAGAAAGTTTTGCTCTGGGCTAAGTATTATGGTTAAGGATTCCAAGAAAAACACTAAAATTCCTGGATCCCTTACAGGCAATATTTACTTAAAATAAAACCATCCATAAAAGTCCTTATCTACTATAGCATCTCTTCCTGTTTTCCTTATGACACAAGAACTCTGCTCAAGCTGAAAGGTAAACAAATTGGATAGAAACATCATTTGAGCTCAAGCCATAACAACAATCTTGTGGATTTACATTGCCAGGAAATCGTTTTTCAAAATTATGCCAGGATAATTACATCAACAAAATGGAGACAGAAACCTTGGTATGATATCAAAAAAAATGAGGGAAGAATAGGTTGCTGGAAAAAGCCTGCTAGCAGATTGCCTAGAAAGACAAATGACACCATTCTAACATGTTAAAATCTCATCTAAACATTGAAATAAATGATTATTTACTTACAGAGTAAACATATACATTTAAGTGTATTTTAATATGTAGTCACACGTATATATGATTTTGCTGTGTGCCTATATACGTGCATACATACGTACACACACCTGAACGTCAACTTGTATGTATTAATAGTGCAACAGAAAAATGTTGTCAGGGATGATTTCCCCTCTGGCATTCCCAGCACTATGACTGACAGCTCTTACTGCATCAATAGAAGAATTGTATTTAAACAAAAGTTATGGATACAATTCCTAGGTTGATGTTTAATAGAGAGTAAATACTACAAGAATTACCAATAAGCTTCCTTAATAAATAAATATGTTTATTCATTTGATCTTATGTAAAGAACACAAAAGGTAAAAGAAAGAAATTAAAAGAGTATTTTATTTTTGTACCATTAAAAAATCTAGTTCCTTCTTCCTGGAATTTAGGTATCTATATCTGTATTCATCCATATCTCTCTCTCTATATATATATATTCATATCTATATCAATATTGATAATGTTTCCTTACTTCTTAAATAAAGAATTACCTAAGCATCTTTTTTCAAGCGGGACAGTGAAAACATAATTATTCTAAGATGGCGAATATTGACAAGGGAATGAAATGGTGAAAGCAAATCTATCTAGAGAAAAGGGCCCCTTTACCCTGAATGAATAGACCAGTGAATGAGGGAACAAAATGATTAAATCAAGTCTTTTGAAGGCACAGCATTATTGTGAGACATATTGCAAAGATCTGTGCAGTTATTCTGCCCTTCCTACACACTCATTGCTCTCTATTACACAAAGAAGGAACACAGAGAAAAGAACATTATACTTGAAGTTAGAATATCTGGGTTTGAGTGTGACTTTATCACTTACTAATCATGTGATCTTGAACAAGTTACTCAACCTTTTTGTGCATCAGTTTCCTTTTCTAAAAAATGGACACACAGACCGGGCTTGGTGGCTCACACCTGTAATCTCAGCACTTTGGGAGGCCTAGGCGGCAGATCACTTGAGGCCAGGAGTTCAAAACCAGCCTGGCCAACATGGTGAAACCCCGTTTCCACTAAAAATACAAAAATTAGCCAAGTGTGGTGGCACACGCCTGTAGTCCCAGCTATCTGGAAGGTGGTGGTTGCAGTGAGCTGAGATCATGCCATTGAACTCCAGCCTGGACAACAGAGTGAGATTCCATCTTGATTTAAAAAAAAAAAAAAAAAGATATACAAATATCCAGGGCTAACTGGAGATTCAAATTTGATAATGTATAGGAAAGAGCTTAGTACACTATAAAATACTTTACATTTATAAAGTAGTATAGTTGTCATCAACATACTATTATTATTACATCATAGTGAAAAAATACAACTTACAAGAGTTCAGCTGAGCTTAAAGAATAATATATTCATTTGAAGCTCAATCATTTTTGTGTGAGCTTCTTCATATTATCTTATTTCAATTATTGTGCTTTAATCTTAGACTCTAATTATATATCCAGTGTTACTTATGCCATTAAATGAATTTAAAAAGGAGTCACATTAAATAAAGGCCCTTTAAATTTTTTATGAGATAAAGAGTTGCCATAGACACAGTCTTTTTGCATCTTACCCAGTACAGTCAAACTCAATTAACTATTCAGACTGGCAAAGCATCTTTTACATTTTTCATAAAGATTCTAAGTGAAAAAGTTGTACTATTTTTCAATTAAGTTCTATATCTTTCAAAAATAGCTGATAGATTAAAGCAAAGGCACTGTCACAATCACAGGTTATATTTAGTGCAATTTAGGAGACAAAAATGAAGCCAGCTAGATTTGAAAATGTGTTCATAATGATTTTTCAATGTATCAAAATCAACTAAATGGAACATTGAACGGCAAGTCCAAAGGCATGTGATGGTTAAGAAATCTGGTCACAGGCCCAGCGTGGTGGCTCACATCTGTAATTCCAGCACTTTGGGAGGCCAAGGCAGGCAGACCACCTGAGGTCAGGAGTTTGAGACTAGCCAGTCAACACAGTGAAACCCCTTCTCTACTAAAAATACAAAAATTAGCCAGGTGCGGTGACTGGCGCCTGTAATCCCAGCTACTCGGGAGGCTGAGGCAGGTGAATCATTTGAACCTGGAAGACAGAGGTTGCAGTGAGCCATGATCGCACCACTGCACTCCAGCCTGGGTGACAAGAGTGAAACTCTGTCTCAAAAACCAACAACAGACAACAACAAAAAAATCTGGGCACAGGTAATTACACAAGGATTTCACATAACCTCTCTGTTATTCATTTAGAGATGTCTAAAAGTAATTCCTGAGAAATTTGGAATGTTTATTGAACATGTTAGAATCTTCTCTAAATAACTTCTGAATCACCTGGAAATGCACCATTGATTTGAATAATGGTGGAATCTAGCTGTGGAATAAGTTAAAAGGTCATAAGGCCTCCAAGGTGAAGTTTCAGTGAGGTAGCCAGCCAGGCTACGGAGCAGCTCTGTGAGAATTTTACCAGTTTGGAGTAGAATATGGGGAGATGATACCTTTTCTCAAGTCAGGTAAAAAGGATTTGACCAAGTACCAGCTTTTATATTACACAGCTATTTGTTACCATCAATGTTTTTGAAACTTGGGCAGCATAACTTTTATCATGCTAGGTCCCTGGTTCTACTTATTATTTGGACCTCCTTACTTACTGACTAAAACTACTATTTAATTATCTGTATACAAATTCACCTGCCATTTTCCTTTGAGGTATCCCTATTTGGCCAGAAAATTTAGAGCAAAAGATGTTCAACTCAGAAATTTCTTTTTAAAGTTATTTATCAGTTTTAATTGATATACATAATCTTTCACTTTACTGTCAGAGATTTATAACAAAATTATCCAGTGATATCTACTGAATAAAAAAGTAATGTTTATCCTCAGTATACCAGTTGTTCAGTTTTGGTGAAAGGTAGTTTAATGTCACAGCTCTAGGTAAGAATATAGTAAGAAACTGTGAGAGGGACATGTTTAATTGTAAAACTGTGAAGCACATAAATACATACTTACTATTATCAATAATAATAGTTACCATTTAAATATTGCCTGCTACATATCACAAAGCACTAAGAGGCTTAAAATACATTTTTCTCTATCCTGTACAATTCTATTTAAAAATAGGCAAAATTTCTCCACTTTATGTGTAAGGAGAATGAGTCACAAAAATGTTAAGCAACTTGATCAGGCTCAACTGCCAATAAGTTTGAAGACAGGATTCAAACCTCAGTTTGCTTCTCCAAATCTCAGGAACTACACCAAGTCGTGAGTTACATATTAAACAGCTAAGGCAGGTGGGCCTAGTGGCTCATGCCTGTAATCTCAGCACATTGGGAGGCTGAGGTGGGCGGGTCACCTGAGGTCAGGAGTTTGAGACCAGCCTGGCCAATGTGGTGAAACCCTGTCTCTACTAAAAACACAAAAAAAGAGCCAGGCGTGGTGGCGTGTGCCTGTAATCCCAGCTACTCGAGAGGCTGAGGCAGGAGAATCACTTGAACCCAGGAGGCGGAGGTTGCAGTGAACCGAGATTGTGTCACTGCACTCCATCCTGGGCAACAAGAGCAAAACTCTGTCTTGAAAAAATAAATAAATAAATAAACAAACAGCTAAGGCTAATAGTCAATATTAAAAATTATAAACACTAAAGTGATTCTCTAACTTATTATTTCGCATTTAACAAAATATCATTTTCCCATAAAGTCTATTGTTAAAGCAAACTAAATATGGCCTGAGAAGGACTTCGTACTTCTGTATTTGAATCCCTGTGGACGAACTACAACCTATCTTAATAGGTAGACAAGATTGAAAAACTAACTTAGGAGTATGGGCCTGTAACAGTCACTCAGTCTTGGCCAATCACAGCAGCCATTCTTCAACCAGTTACACATTGCTGATTGTTCAAACTGTGCTCAAATAAGGCAAACAGCGAGCTGTAACCAATCCAGCTGTTTCTGTATCTCACTTCTGATTTCTACACGTCACTTTACTTTTTTTTTGTCTATAAATTTGTTCTGACCACAAGGCACCCCTGGAGTCTCTCTGAATCTGCTGCGATTCTGAGGGTTGCCTGATTCACAAATCATTCATTGCTCAATTAAACTCCTTTAACTTTAATTCGGCTCAAGTTTTTCTTTTAACGCTTTTTTTTCTTTTTTTTTTTTGTTTTGCTTTGTAACATCATTTTCAAAAATAGTATTTAACTCCTTTGATTCAGTGGTTGCTATGGTTTCATTATTTATCACCTCCAAAATTTAACCCCCAATGTGGCAGTGTTGAGAGGGGAGGCCTTTAAGAGGCACTTGGATCATGAAGGCACTGCCCTAATGGATTAATGAGTTAATGGATTAATACATTATCATGGGAATGGCACTGCTGGCTTTATAAGAAGAAGAGAGACCTGAGCTAGCAAGTTAGCATACACAGTCCTCCTGCCATGTGATGCCCCAGGCCACTGGGACTCTGTAGAGAGTCCCCACCAGCAAGGAGGCCCTCACCAGTTGTGTCTTTTCGACCTGGGACTTCTTGAAATGGTCTTTGCAAAAATTATAACAGTCAGAAAATTATGGAAGTGAAAGAGATTTAATCTAGCCAACTCCTCTCTTGCCTTTCGCCTTCAAGCTGCTCTTAATTATTCCTGGGCTTACGCCAAGCTAACTTTGGGAGACATTTATAGTTTAAATGACAATCGCCCTTCCCCAAAACTCAACCGCGTTTGTAAAGCTAATGAGAGACCACCAGGCTAGGAGGATAGGGGAAACTAAATTCTGCTGAGGTGTAGATATAAAGGATTGCCAGCCATTATTCCAGAGGTCACAAGACACGCGACTTCCCCAATTACTCTTGCAGACAACATCACTATTGTAGAACTTAAGATTGGCCTTTTGAGACATCTGTTCAGATATATTTCACGTCTGATGACTGATGGCTCCACCGGGACCTGCCAACTGCTCCTGTGGCCCCACCCAGAAGAGACTCAGTGCACAGGAGGACCCTCTCCCACACTCCTATGATTGCAATCCCTACCAATCAGCAGCAAGCACCTACTGCGTAGCTATGCATATGCCTTTCCCCAAACTGTTCTTGAAAAACCCTAGCCTCAGACTTTTTGAGGAGACTGATTTGAGTAATAGCAAATTCTGGTCTTCCGTTTAGCTGGCGGCTATATGTGTGTAAAACTCTCCATTGCAATTCCCTTGTCTTGATAAATCAGCTGTACTTGGGCAGCAGGAAAGAAGAACCCATTGTGCAGATACATTCTGAGCCTCCACAACTGTAAGAAATAAGTTCCTTTTTGAAATAAATAACCTAGTTTCAGGTATTCTGTTTTATATCAACAGCAAGCAAATGAATACCGAGGTTTTCAATGTATTGGGATATGTTAGATGCTTTGGCATTGAACCTTTGTCTTAGGAAAATGCATTCAGGTACTGAAACCACCATTGCAAAATTATAATTGAAATAGTGAAAGAGATCTGACGTAACCAACTCCCTCTTGCATCTAAGCCCCAAGCTGTCCTTGCTCATTCCTGGGCATAGGCTGAAAAAACTTTGGGAGGAACTTAGTTTATAGCTTATGGTTTAAAACAAAGGCAATGACAACTCTTCCCCAAAACCAACCTCCTTCTTGCCTGGGGACTAGACTGCCTTTGTAGGACTAACAAATTAGCCACAAGATTAGAATTTATGGTTTAGGAGTCATGCAGCTAGAGACTACAAGATATTGCTTCTCCCCCAAATTGCTCCTGGGCATAAAGTCACTAATGTAAAGCCTAAGATCAGTGTTTGAGATATTTTGCAGACCCTGCACTTGATGGATCAACCAGCACTACCCAGATCAATAAACTGGCTCATCTCATCCTATGACCCCCACTCAGGAACTGACTCAGGGCAGGACAGCTCTGACTCCCTATGATTTCATCTCCAATCCAACCAATCATTACTCCTGACTCACTGGCTGCCCCCCACCCACCAAATTGTCCTTAAAAACTCTGGTCCCCAAATGCCCAGGGAGACTGATTTGAGCCATAACAAAACTCCAGTCTCCCATACAGTCTGCTCTGCACGAATTACTCTTTCTCTATTGCAATTTTCCTGTCTTGACAAATCAACTCTGTCTAGGGAGTGGGCAAGGTGAACCTGATGGGCAATTACAGTATGTATGTATACCCAACATCTTGTATGTAATCTTAAGGGATGCAAAAATCCCAAAATAAACTAGAACTTTAGGGTGATCAAGCATCCGGTGTGCCTGGGAACTAAGCAGGTTTGTGGGACATGGGACTTTAAATTTTAAAACTGAGAAATTCCTGGAAAAAAAAAAACAAACAAGAAAAGTTGGTTACTCTAAAATGTAACGTTTATATAGCACTTTAATAAATACTTGTTACTAGAAGCTAAGGCTTTTGGTTATGTATGTTATAAATTAGGCCATAGGGCAAAGCAAGAAAATGAAAGCTTTACTAGGTCAAAACTGTGACCGCCCTAGGGGTTCACCTTACCTGCTGCCTAGACAGAGCCGATTCATCAAGGCAGGGGAATTGCAACAGAGAAAGAGTAACTCACTCAGAGCCAGCTGTGCATGAGACCGAAGTTTTATTGTTACTCAAATCAGTCTCCCCAAGCATTGAGGGAGCAGAATTTTTAAGGATAACTTGGTGGGCAGAGGGAAGCCAGTGAGCCAGGAGCGCTGACTGGTCAGAGATGAAATCATAGCAAGCTGGAGCTGTCTTCTTGTGCTGAGTCAGTTCCTAGGTGGAGGCCACAAGATCAGATGAGCCAGTAGTTTACTGATCTGGTGGTGCCAGCTGATACACCAAGGGCAGGATCTGCAAAATATCTCAAGCACTGATCTTAGGAGCAGTTTAGGGAGGGTGAGAATCTTGTAGCCTCCAGCTGCATGACCCCTAACCATAATTTTTAATTTTGTGGCGAATGTTAGTCCTACAAAGGCAAGTCCCAGGCAAGAAGGAATTTTGCTTTGGGAAAGGTCTGTTAACATCTTTGTTTAAACTATAAACTAAGTTTCTTCCAAAGTTAGTTCAGCTTATGCCCGGGAATGAACAGGACAGCTTGGAGGTTAGAAGCTAGATGGAGTCTGTTAAGTTAGATTGCGTTCACTGTCTCAGACCTAATTTTGCAAATGTGGTTTCAATCCCTTCCTTTGGGTTTTATAACACCTTAACCTTAAGGTGTCGGCTATAAAGATGAGTAAAAATTAAACACCATCGATTGCTCTGGCGTCTTCCTGCTGATGGGGGATGTAGTGGGAATGGGAGTGAACTCCAAGGTGAGAAGAGTGGAACTGCTTTGCAACTGTCTGAGGGGACTCATGCCGGCGTAATTGGGCTTCCAAGGCTTGCATGGCAGAAACATTATTATTCTCATCTATAGCTTTACTACAGTATTTAAGTGAACAGTCTACTATAAGGTATAATGAATCCTAGGATGAGGAGTACAATTCCCAATTTTAAAAGTAAACATTTGAAATCATTAGTTTGGGAACTTCTAACCCACAAAGAATTTAGAATTTAGTCTAAACTGCAGAATAAACCTCAAGAATAGCTAACAGTTTAACTATGATTTTTCTTTTGAAGCATAAGTTTTCTCTCTTCAGTTCCCATTTTTATTAAAAACAAATCATGACAAATTATTTGTTTATAAAATGAATTTCAGTCTTACTGTACTTGGCCTGATTATTTGCATAAAGTGCAGCAAGAATAATTATTTTTCACTTAGGCTTTTTAAATTGGCTTTGATGGAACTCTGTTCCATGAAGAATCTCAGATAAGACTTTTTGAAAGCCGAGCCCAGCCGTGGGTTTATACCCTCAAATACCTATGAGTTGACCAAAGTCCTCTCCTCTTGAGGTCCCAAGATAACTTGGGGTTCCTGGGCCTGTTAGAAAGTGACATTCTTTACTTACCACAGGTCAGGAACCTTGTACAGGGACTCTGTGTGGACAAGGTATGAGGCCAGATTCCCCAACGGGCTTTAAATGGCTCTATAAGTCAACTTTGATTCTTTAAAGGAAGCATGCCATTCCAGTCAAAGCCTTGGTAAAATGACCAATTTCTCCAAAGGTGTCCTGTTACAAAAGAAAACAGATTCTTATCGCACATATGCAATTAACTATAATGCCATAAATTGAGAATACTCACAAATGGTTTCCAAATTCTAAAGAAATCAGGTAGAGAGAAACAAATTTGCTCCAAAATTTTTCACTGAGTGTATTTTACTCACTTGATAAAGTTGCAAATAGCTCTAAAGAAATAAGTCATCTTGATTCTGAAAACAAAAGGATTAGCAATGTTTAACACATCAGTTCACCACGTCTAGAAGTTTTCTTTTTTCCTCTATTTCAAGAGCATAATTTTTAAAGTTATCTAAGACCTGCACTCAGAGCCTTATATCCAATTATAAACTGCCTTTTGAAACGGACCAAAGCAAGATAAAATGTCTGTGGATGACAAAAGTCTACAGCCATTATTAAAGCTACAAATGACTAGAAATTTTGGTTACTTCTGTGGCACAAAACAATTTTACATAACAATTACAATTATTAATAGTGAAATCATATCAGAATTATAGAAGTTTCCCATAATTTTTGGAACACATACTAAATAACATATTTATACACACACAGTCCAAAGAAAACCAATTACCATTCACTCCTCTATTTGAAAGTTTTCCTTCTATTCTAATGTCACAATCTCCAGAGTTATTAATCAGAAACCTGCATTTAAGAGCACCTGTTACATTTTACACCTGATAGTAAAACCATTGTTTTTCTTTTTTTCAGACAGAGTTTTGCTCTTGTTGCCCAGGGTGGAGTGCAATGGCATGATCTCGGCTCACCGCAACCTCTGCCTCCCGGGTTCAAGCGATTCTCCTGTCTCAGCATCTGAGTAGCTGGGATTACAGGCATGTGCCAGCATGCCCAGCTAATTTTGTATTTTTAGTAGAGATGGGGTTTCTCCATGTTGGTCAGGCTGCTCTCAGACTCCCGACCTCAGGTGATCCACCCACCTCAGCCTCCCAACGTGCTGGGATTACAGGCATGAGCCATCACATCCAGCCTAAAAAACCATTTTTTAAGAGGACAAAAATGAGACAACAATCACCTGTGGATGACACAAACACTTTAGGGCAGCCAGAGTTAAAGACACAATCGACAAGGAAATTTGTTACCTCTGTGGCACATAGCCATTTAACATAATTACAATGATTACTGATAACATATACTAAGTCATATTAGAATTAGAGGAGTTTTACATAATTTCAGAACATGTGCCAATAATATATTTACACAAATATAGCCCAAAAAAAGCCAAACACCGTTTCATATTTGACAATGTTTCCTGTATGATTTTTATGCAAAATATGCCAAATGTCATTTTTGGACTTTAGAGGACCTAATATCTAAAAGATTAGGTTAGAAGGAGACATAATTTATAATTTGATTTTGGAAAGTTTGCCAAATATCAAAGGTTTAAAACACTGAATATCACAAAATAGAATCCCAGGTCACCATAAGTCATTCATTAGGCCAAAATGATAACTCCAAAATCTTAAAAGGAAAACCTTTATTCTGATAGAGGAGACTTAGCTTCCCAAACAAGACCCAACAAAGACAGCATGAGGATAACTGAATTTGTCTCTTCTCTCTCCCCTTTTCCCCTGCCATTTACCCAAAGGAGAAAGCAAAACCCTTTCGTTATCTTTTAACATTACATAAAAATCGTCTTCAAAGGAGAAAACCAACTTTCATGTTTGCATTAGTGCATCTTTAATGCTAAAGGTAATTTTTAAATAAAATTTTATATATCTATCCAGTTTTAATTAGTTTGACCATAAGGTATCATTCTCATAAACTTTTTAGAATGCTTTATAATTTTCCATCAAATGGCAGATCAATTTTCTAAGAAGACCCTGTTATTTGGACACATGGGCCCAGATTCTGGCCCCACAGTATGATTTTAATATTTTAACCTATAGAAAAAGCTAAATAATCTTTTTCAAATCTTAGCCAACTTGTTTATACCCACAGAATTTTTGTTCAGGATCAACCCTTTATAAACCCTTTTCACTTTGCTTAAACCCTCGGTTTTGTTCCATTACTCTTTTAGTTTAAGACAGTCTTTTAAACCTCCGAACTAGACAAAATTACATTATCTTCAACAAAAGCAATATTCCTATGTATTCTTATTATCTTTCACCAAAAACACATTCCCTACACACCTTGTATGTAAAACTGTTTCTCCAGTAACCTCAATTTCATGTTACAATGTTAACTCTTAGCAACTTTTATTTTTAGTGAAAAACCTGATAAAAAAAGCTATTTTAATTATATGCTAGGGGTGGAGCTTAGGACATCAGACAGAAGTGAAGATAAGGTCTGACTCTTTTCAGCATAGCTAGGGGCATAGCTCTCCACATGTCCCCAGGCCTCATCTATAATATAATGTTCCAAAGTAGGTAAATGGAACAATTTTCAAAAGTCAAGGAAACAGTTTGACCTTAAAGTATTTAGTAAATTTGATATCTTACCTTAATTTAGACCAAATGTCTATATTTTCAAGACATTTTACTTTAACAATAATCTTTAAAACTGTCTTTATTGCCAAAAGATTACTAAAGTCATGTGAACAAAAAGTCGTCAAAGTTTCTATTTTTCTGAGATAATTTTTTTTATTTAAGCACTTATTTTTCTAAGCCAATTAATCAAAGCTCTTTTATAAACATCACACACACACACACACACACACACACACACAAAACACATATAAATAGACACACAGAAGATTTGGCACTGATAAGATTTTTTATTTGCCAGTTTCTTAATCGAATTGCTGGCTTCAGGGTGGAGACTTTGGAGGAACAGGGCCAGGAAAGCATGCATTTCTAGGGCTTAATCACAGCTGAAGGCAAAGACAGAACTCCTAAATTAAGGGCATCATTTTATACTGCATCCCCCAAAGGAGGGAAATACTATGGGAGAAGACACCAATGTGCTTCTACCCTACATTTCTATTTTTCTCTTTCTTCCTTCCTTCCTTTCTTTCCTTCCTTCCTTCCTTCCTTCCTTCCTTTCTCCCTCCCTCCCTCCTTTCTTTCCTTCCTTCCTTCCTTCCTTCCTTCCTTCTTTCTTTCTTTCTCTCTCTTTCCTTCCTTCCTTCCTTCTTTCCTTCCTTCCTTCCTTTTTCTTTCTCTTTCTCTTTCTCTCTTTCTCTCTCTCTTTCTCTCTTTCTTTCTCTCTTTCTCTCTTTCTCTCTTTCTCTCTTTCTCTCTTTCTCTCTTTCTTTCTTTCTTTCTTTCTTTCTTTCTTTCTTTCTTCTTTCTATTAAGATGGAGTCTCACTCTGTCACCCAGACTGGAGTACAGTGGTGCAATCTCAGCTTACTGTAACCTCCGCCTCCTGGGTTCAAGGGATTGTCCTGCCTTAGCCTCCCAAGTAGCTGGGATTACAGGCAAGTGCCACCATGTCTGGCTAATTTTTGTATTTTTCTTAGAGATGGGGTTTTACCATGTTGGCTAGGCTGGTCTCAAACTGCTGACCTCAAGTGATCTGCCCACCTCGACCTCCCAAAGTGCTTGGATTACAAGCCCGAGCCACCGCACCCGGCCATACCCTGCATTTCATTGCAAGGCAACCCAAAGTCAATTAGCCCATTTTGTAATCAGCCCATCCTTCATGGGAGTCTCATCTCCCAGTGGCGGGTGAGCAATATTTCCTTATCTTCCAGGTGACCAAAAGCATGCTTCTCTGATCCAAGTGTGCAAAGAGTCAAGTATCCCTTTATAACTACTATTAGCCATCCCTTTAAGTATATTTCCTACCTAGTTATTACACACCAAAACTCCCTCATAATGTGAAGTAATTTCTGATATCCCCAGAACTCAAAACTATCAGATAACACAATGAAAAACAGAACAGAGTCTTTGATTTTGAGAGGGATCTATCTGTTTTTAATTCCTGGGGTTTCATGTGGAAAACAGGTTTCTTTCCCTAAAATGGGTTCTGTGGTGCCTCCTCTGTTTTTTCCAATGAGTACCAGGCTACCAGAAGTTATCTTAGGGCCTCGCGTGTGCATTAAGAGTGGCAAGACAAAAAAAAAAAAAAAAAAAAAGGAGAATAATAATTCAGTGGACCGAGAAGAAAAAACTTTTTCCAAAAAATCAAGTTCCAAGAAGAGAAAAACATAAAGCCCTTTTAAATATATCTATACCTTGTTTATCCATTTTTAATTAAGCTGACTTTTAACCATAGTGCTCTTTAAAAAAGAAATTCTTTTAGATCTCTTATTACCTAATTTTAGCCACGCCAAGTGGCCAACATTTCTAGCTTCTGAACTTTACCAAAGGAAACCTCCTAGGGGCTGCAAATACATAGTAAGCAGTTTCTTTCCACAAGATTTAGAATCTCCACAAGGTAGCTTAGAGAAAGGAAAATAAAAGAGAGGAAATCAGAAAAAAAAAAAAACTTAATAAATTGCAAAGCTACACAAATAACAAATCAGAAAGGAATCATTCCAGAAGCCAACCATTGATCCCAGGCCACCACTGTCAAAAGACAAAGCCTTAGCTACTGAGCTATACAGCGTTGAGAAGTTTCTATTGCTTTTTCCAAAAGGAACCAAGAGAAGCCAATTTCAAGCTTGCAAGGCTTTTAACTGCTCAAGAAAAAAATTTAGGAGTAACTATGACATGAACCCCAAAATTCCTGTCCTCCGGATGGTGGAAACCAAAAGAAAGTATCCCCACATGGTCACAAGGTTAAGCTCTTAAGGACACAAAACAAGACAGAGAAATTTCATAGAATATTGGTTTCAGGGACCCATAGCAACGTTTGTAACTGACCAGCCTCCCAAGCTGACTTGAAAAGCAGACTTATGGGTGTCCTAAACCCATGTTCTATCCTATGATATCCCTCTCTCCATTACAGAACACAGAAAGACAAATTCTTAGCACAAACTACATCAGATTTGCTAAGACTAGTCTCACAAATCCTTCTTTCTATTAATCAAACCCTTGCAGAGGAGACAAATAGTTTACTAATTACCAATACAGAGAAAGAGAGAGAGAGAGAGACCAGAAACTTGGCTGATAAGAATTTCTTACCCTTTTTGCTGGCATACCAGGTTTCCGAGTTCCCTTTCTCTGCAGCTTCCAGAAGAATGGAGTGGCATCTAATGACCCTGCTTGCTTGTGCTATAGCTGTGAGGTTTAAGCTACTTTACAAGAGAAAATCACCCTTTGCCATTTTATGGAACCATAAGCAAGATTCTTAATTTTCAAGATGCTGCCCAACAGGCTGCATGGGGAAGTGAATTAACATTTTCCAACCCAGCAAAATTCACATAACAAAACAGACATTAGTCACCTCTTTCAGAACCCAATATCAGCCTGGCAAAGCTCAAAATTTTTCATGTTGGTCCCTGTTGTCTTTGATCCATGCCAGGTGGGGATGGATGACCTCTGAACGGTAATTTATAATTAGGTATCTGGGCAAGGGAAAGAGCAGATAGTCACCCTGAGAGACCTGTTGAGCCTTCTTTAGAGCTCATTGAATGTGACCAGACAAATAAGGAGGGTTCTCTGAGTTAGGCCTGCTGGACTTCCATCAGCAACCCCTTCTGAGATCCCTTTCACATATATAAACACAAGCAAAGACAAGAGGGACAGACAGCCTTCCAAATCAGGTCTCTAACCAAGAACTACAAGAGTATCCCTTCCAAACTATCCTCCTATTTTCTGTATGAGAAACCTCCTCAAAATCTTCCTGATTGAGGACAGGTCTCCCAAACCAGGACTCTTCCTACTAGTTAGAAAGAGGGAACTGAGGCCTCCCAGGAGCTGAACAGACACCCCACAACAGAGTAACAGAGACAGCCCGTGGTGGAGCTACAGACACCCCACAATGGGGCTACAGACACCCCACCATAGGGCTACAGAACCAGTCAGGAGAAGGAAGCAGGCATTGGCAGCACCTACGATACTCACCAATCCAGACACTCCAAAATGGAGCTACAGATAGACACCCCCCCATAAGGCTACAGACAGATACCCTGTAATAGGGCTACGGTTAAGGGACATCTCCCCATGACTATTTTTCCATTACAATTAAATCCACGTACATTGGGTTGGCAGTGCCCCACCAGTAGAGAGAGTACCAGAGTCAGCCCGCACTCCAAGAGAACTAGACAGTCACTTGGGCTGGTTTCTGGATCCATCACTGAAAGCGAGCCACCAAACAATGGGCAGGTAGGCACAAGGGCAATGCTGGATGAGCCCCCAAATTTGTAACCACCCAAGGGTGGTTACACCCAAATTTGTAACCACCTTGCCCAATGCCTAGACAGAGCCGATTCAGCAAGACAGGGGAATTGCAATAAAGAAAGAGTAATACATGCAGAGCTGGCTGTGAAGGAGCTAGAGTTTTGTTATTACTCAAATCAGCAAATCAGTCTCCCCAATCATTCGAGGTACAGAATTTTTAAGGATAACTTGGGTGGGAGGAAGCCAGTGAGCCAGGAGCGCTGATTGGTCAGAGATGAAATCAATGGGAGTTGGAGCTGTCTTCTTGCACTGAGTCAGTTCCTGGGTGGAGGCCACAAGATCAGATGAGCCAGTTTATTGTTATGGGTAGTGCCAGCTGATCCATCAAGTGCAGGGTCTGTAAAATATCTCAAGCACTGATCTTAGGAGCAGTTTGGTGGGGGTCAGAATCTTGTTGCCTCCAGCTGCATGACTCCTAAACCATAATTTCCAATACTGTGGCTAATGTTAGTCCTACAAGGCAATCTAGTCCCCAGGCAAGAATGAGGTCTGCTTTGGGAAAGGGCTGTTATGGTATTTGTTTAAACTTCAAACTATAAACTAGTGGAGGTTAGAAGCAAGACGGAGTCAGTTAAGTTACATCTCTTTCACTGTCTCAGTTCTAATTTTGCAATGGTGGTTTCAAAACCCTTCTACTTTATTTTACCATAAAAAAATGAGCTTTTAGTAATGAATTCTAATGACTGCAATGGGGTGGGGGTGGTGAGTTAATTTTTATCAGTTGTACAAGGCTGTTTTATTGTAGCTCAAATGTTGGAGGAAAGGGAAGCTTTATGGTATTACATTTCATTAAACTAAGATAGGCTTTCAGAATTGTACAAACAATTTTTAAACCTATATGTATTACTGATGATTTAAGTGAGTGTATCAGTGAAATAACTTGTGTGGTGAAAAATGGAATATGGCCTAAAAACATAACAACAACTTCATAAGTTATTCATTTTCTCATAAAAATAATATTGACTTACTTATATATTAAATTAGTGATTCAATTTCTAAAGGCCTTACAAAGATATAACTCAGTATTTATGGTAATTATTTTCTAATTAGAAATTTACTTTTACTATGGCACTAAATGTCACCAGTATTAATTGTTATTTCCTCACACCATACTTGTTTCTAGTACATCAAGCTTCAGCCACTGTTCTCTATAAAATATGGTGTCTTCTAGATGGGAACAAGAACATTTTCCAACTGATAACCCCACATTTCTAGGGTTGTGGCAAAATGCATTTTATTTCAAAAGGCAAGCAATATTTAAAAAATTCAGTTTACGTTTCATTAATCAAAAATTCAAAGCAGTCTCATTTTGTAAATCTATAATATGCAAACTTGGCTACAGACTGTCCAATCAGATTTTATTCTCCTTTCAAGTCAGCTTTTCCTTATCCTCTGTACTTACACTATCTTACCAATAGGCTGTCAGATGCTGGTATGTTCTGAGATATTCACTATCTCTTATCACTCACCACTCATATAGTCCCAGGGATAAAATTCTGTAGAGGCACTCAATTTGCATAGAAACAACCATAAAACCCAGTTTTGCAAATATTAAGTTAGAAAACAATTGGCATAGCATTACACTATAGTAATACTTACTACGCAGTCCTAAAATTTAGTGTTGATCTTATGCCATGATGTTAAAATAAAAAAAGGGAGAAAAAGTAAAGTTATTAGTACGAAGAGAAAAATGTTGGATGTGCATAATATAACCTCTGATTTGACTAAAATATGCGATAACATTCACAAGCCAGAATTTAGTAGAGCTGGCAGTTCACAGAAGGCCTGAAGCCTAGATGTAATCAACGATGTAGCTGAACTTGATAAATCAACAAATTTACCTAAGGAAAATATCCCTGATAATCATAGGATTGAACCTTCTAAATTATCTGTTGACAGTCAATATTCTGATCATTTTCTTCACTGTGAATTCAGACTATCATTCAAAAGTTTGCTATACAGAAAGAGAAAAATATCAAAATGCTAAGATACAAATATCAAATCTCTTTCCCATAAAGATCAGGTAATTTAGAATTTTTTAAAGTTAACCTTGAAATGTGACTATGTAATTTAAAAAAATCCTTTTTTGTGATAAGTCAAAAACTAATTATAAAGTAGAACATTTACTAATATATATTTCAAAGCAACACCTGTTAATAACATATGTTCCCATTTTAAAAGTAGGTAACAGAAATTAATAACTCATAGTTATGTAATGGGGTTCCAAGATTTTATACTATGAATTGTGGTAAAAGGTTTGCTATTTATTATAGGATGTGAAAGGCCCCCTAAAGCACTTTTAATTACTCATTCATGAATTGCTAATTAATACTTCCAAACTAAAATATTAAACACTTTAGAAAGACTGACCCAACATTAAAATCCAAGTTGTTAGATTTTAAAGTGTATGTTAAAAAACATTTAGACTATAGTATCTCTTAGTGTATATATATATATATATATATATACGCAATCAAATATTTGTTTTTTATATGTATGTTTATATATATTATGTGTATATAGTTTATATGTATATTTTATACATATATGTAGTGTATATATATACATACAGAGTGAGAGAGGGAGATAAAGGAAGGGGGTTTTCTTTGTCCAATATATTTTAGCTGACCACATCATTTTATACATTTTTTCATTTAAAGGGCCAAGGAATAAAATAAGAATGCGAAGGTAGAATGCAGCACTTTATCCTCAATGAGAGAAACACAGAGGAATTTAAATAATTAGACTTTTCCACAAATGTTATGTTTGCTGCCAGGAAACACAGGTGCTTCTAAACTCACTGCTTTAGGCCATACAAAATTTAGAAGACAGGCCAACTCCTCTCCTCTAGGGAGGAAACTTGCCAGTCAGGAAATCTCAAGAGATTAGCATCCAAAGCCAGTTTACTTTTGGGGCTGGTTGAAAGCTTTCAGAGGGTTCCTGTGTAACTGCTAAATATTGTAATCTAAATTAAATTTGTTATTTAAAATGTAAACATAAATAGCAACTAACATTTGATTCTTGCTCTTGGTATAATAAAGTAATACAATTATTAATACCTTGGAAAGATCTGAAAATTCATTGGTAGCATTAAGCAAGTAAATATTTAGCATTTACTTTATATGTCAAGACCAGCTGTGAGAACTTAAAATATATATTTGTGGTGATGATTATGGCTACTATTTGAGAAGTTATGTTGCCCTATGCCCTAAGGATTTCTTAAGAAATGTTTATTTGATTTGTATGATACATTTCCAGCTTTGTTCTCAGAAATGTCTTTTCTACTCACATTCATTCATTCTGTGCACTATAACACTGTGTTCATTACACTCAGGCTTTAAAATGAGAAACTGTGGGGATCTGAATCTTGTTTTTGCCATGTGATAGCTGTGTGACCTCAGGCATATTTCACAGCCTCCAAGTGAAATAAAGAGAAAACAGATCTTTCTTCACAGGAGTTATTTTAAGCATTCAATGAGGACATTAAAATACAAAACTTAGTACATGGTGACAAAGGAAGTACTCAATAAAGTTGGCTTTTATAATTATGTTGTAGCTACCCTCACCTTCTTGGTTATTTCTGAGTTCTCTTTGGATCTTTATGACTTCTTTGTATTAACTAGTCCCTCTGCTTACAATGAATTTTTTCTATGTCTATTGAAATTCTAGATATCTTCAAGATGTCACCTCCTTTACGAAACTAATCTTAGCTCCCCCAAACTGAATGTGGCCCATAGCTTCCCAAAGTTACCCCTATTTTAGTATTCAGCTCAATATATTTTATTTTATTTTTATTATTTTTTGAGATGGAGTCTCACTCTGTCACCCAGGCTGGAGAGCAATGGTGCGATCTCGGCTCACTGCAACCTTTGCCTCCCAGGTTCAAGCAATTCTCCTGTCTCAGCCTCCCTAGTAGTTGGGATTACAGGCATCCAGCTAATTTTTCTATTTTTAGTAGAGACAGGGGTCTCACCATGTTGACCAAGCTGGTCTCGAACTCCTGACTTCAAATGATCCACCCCCCCCCCCACAGGCCACCCGAAGTTCTGGGATCACAGGTGTGAGCCACCGCATCCAGCTTCAACTCAATATATTTTAATTGAGTTAATATGGGATCTGCCTTACTGTGAATTCCATGAAGGCTGAGAAGCTATTTAATTTATTCTGCACTTTGTCCAAAGCCATGGAAGCACCTTGCAACTGGTAGAATTCAAAACTGGGGGAGGATCTTAAAGTAACGAATGAATATGCCACAATCGTATCTGCATTAGAGAGCTATGGATTTTTTTATTTTTATTTTTATTTTTATTTTTGAGACGGAGTGTCGCTCTGTCACCCAGGCTGGAGTGCAGTGGCCAGATCTCAGCTCACTGCAA
>NW_012117755.1:1131719-1162429 GCF_000951035.1 Colobus angolensis palliatus | reverse complement strand
TTCTCCTGCCTCAGCCTCCCGAGTAGCTGGGACTACAGGCGTGCACCACCACGCCCAGCTAATTTTTGTATTTTTAGTAGAGATGGGGTTTCACCATGTTGGCCAGGATGGTTTCACCATGTTGGCCAGGATGGTCTGGATCTTGACTCTTGATCCACCTGCCTTGGCCTCCCAAAGTGCTGGGAATACAGGCGTGAACCACTGTGTGGCCCTGTTGCTACTCCATTCTTAACTGATTGCTCCAGCCTTACAGTGATAAACCCAGGAACTGTGTCTCACGCCTAAAATCCCAGCTACCTGAGGGACTGAAGTGGGAGAAGAGCTTGAGCCCAGGAGTTCCAGGCCAGCCTGGGCATCATAGCAAGATACCATCTCAAAAAAACAGCCTGATAATAAATGTCAGTATAAAGGAGATACAATGTGACTCTTGGCAACATTTTTTTTAAATATGAATTAAAAAAACTTTGAACCAGCCTTGCTAAAAGTAAAAGAACCTAAAGTACACAGGGGTATTTGATGAGAAGCCCTTAGAAGTAATCTTGTTGACCTAAGCATATTACAAAAATTGAAATTAATGAGCTAATTATTATTCTTTGCAGTGAGATACAGAAGTAGAGTTCAGAGAATATTTACATTTGCCTCTACAAAAGGACATTAAAAGAAAAGAAGTCTCTTGGGAGAAAAATGAAGTAGAGCAAAGGACTTACTCAAGTTTAAATTTGCTGTAACTCTGTCTTTTGATTTCACAAACTAATGAGAAGGAGCAAGAAGTTCCCAGTATGACCAACCATACAACTATGAAAGTTCCTTGACATATTTAAGTAAGTAACTACAAAAACTCCTAAGATACTCAACCTGTGAGCACAAAGTTACTGTTTAATCTTCCATTGATGTAAACTTTAACCATGAAGTAAGTGATGACCACAAAGCTTGTAAACCATGTTTATTAAAGGAAATTGATTTTTTTTTCAGTCAATCTAGAGGAATGACTTCAGAGATAAATGGAAGTTGTTTGCTTAAACTGGCCAGCTCACACAGCTCATTGGACTTATTATGATAATTTAGTTAACACCATATTCATGTCTCCACCAAAACCCTCATAAGCCATGTACATATACCAAAATTACATACATGTATTTACCCAAAACTATAAATATAGTCTATGTGAGTTTCATATTAAATGATAGTATAGAATATTATTATATCCTATATTATATTATACATTATATCTATATTATATGATATATTATAATATTCTATATATTCTATATATTATAATATTCTATGTTATAATATTATAAAATATTATTATATTCTATATTATAATATATATTAAACATCATACATATACTATATATAGTTTTTTGTAGTCACAAAGCTTTACTATTATTATTTTTATGTCCTTCTTGAGAAAAGGCTATCTTTAACAGGATAATTTTAAGTCGAAAAAAGCCTTAAATCTTTCAGTCAATATTCATGTATTATCCTCATAAGAACAATTTGTATCAGGTATTCATTTCTATTTTAAAGTAGATAAAACGTAGGTATAAACATTTAAGTAATTTGTCTGAGATAACAGAGGTAAGGTAAGAAGCTGATCTCAAGCCAAAATTTAAGGCCTATGTTTTTCTGATTCTCCTATTATTTTGGTTCTATGAGAGAATGTTAAAGAAAACATAACTTTTCCCCAACTCTCAGTCCAGGACTGAGAAATCTCAAACACCAAGCATATGAGTTTGTGAGCAAAGGTTTGCACATAAATGTATATATTCACATTTATGGGAATATACGGTCTGTACTTAAGCCATAAACTAAATTTAAAGTTTATAGTTTAAAAATGATGGTATTTCAAAATTCTAGTAGACGTACACTTCTATTTATTTTTCTATTTATATTTATGTGTCTTCTGGTTCTTTTACTATTTTATCAAGACACTTGAAAGCAGGGATACTTAACCAAA
Source organism: Colobus angolensis palliatus (assembly GCF_000951035.1). Classification (NCBI taxonomy): domain Eukaryota; kingdom Metazoa; phylum Chordata; class Mammalia; order Primates; family Cercopithecidae; genus Colobus; species Colobus angolensis. Next base: position 1,160,469 of record NW_012117755.1, on the reverse strand, counting down.
AGCTGGTTTAGGAATGGATTATGAATGGCTTATGAATGGATTACAGGAGCATTTGAACTGCTGAATTTTTATGTAAAAGGTTGTATGTAAAGGATATTCACTATGTATTTTTTTGAGAAGTGCCACAGTTTTTATCAGACTCACAAAGGATGCATGAACTAAACAAATTAAAAAGCAATTAAGGTCTTTATAGCCTCTATACATAGAAAGTTCTATTTTTTTCTACTTTTTATTTGCAGCTGGACAAATAATGTCTTGTAAAAGTTTAGCTCACTGTTTTCTCCCTTCAAGCCCCCAGTGAAGTAGGAGATGATGTTATCTATTTAGTATGGGCTGAAGATCATAACATGTGAACAGGATGAAGAATAGTCATGAAGGCTGCTTTAGAGAATTGGAGATAATTTTGTGTCTTTTATTTATTGCAGCTAAAAGGTTCTTCAAAATAAGCATAATCTTTGCTTCAGCTACATTTGTTTCTTCCAGATTTTCGAATGCTCTTCCACATCACTCTTTTCTTGGTTCACCCTTTACATTTCAGATAAATATTCCACAGTGAGACCTTCCTGATCCCAAACCTGAATTAAATACTATTATCCTCTCTCATGCACTTATTTTTATTTAGAAAATTTATCATAATTCTTGACTATTTACATATGCTTGTCTAATATCTGATTTTTTAAGAAGATGAAGACCATAAAAGGCAAACTCTCTTTAGTTTTTTATTTGTAGTGTCTGATCCATTCTGTGGCATATGATAGTCAAATGCTCAATTAAGCCTTTGCAAGTGACCCAGTATAAAAGGATTTATTATGAGGTGACTCTCAAATGTAGTTGAACACAGAGCAGCCATGAATATCTCCTAAAGCAATGTTCCACAGGCCGAAATTAAGGTATAATCTCTAGAAAAGTGTTTTTTAAAAGTTATGCTTTATAATATCACATGTATCATGGAAATATGTCTGATAATTATGTATCAATAACAGAAATGTGTGCTTTACTATTTTCTTTAGGTTTTGCTAAAACATACTACCAAATATTAGGTTTTGCTAAAACATACTACCAAACATCCTGAATATTTGGTAGGGATATTTGGTAGTATGTTTTAGCAAAACCTAAAGAAAATAGAAAAGAATATTCACTTACAAGCTAAATAAATTAGTCTATATACACTAAAGTCATAAGTGAACATTTTCATTTAGTAGACAATTATAGAAAAAAATTCTCTTTTCCTGAAGATATTTCTCTTCTCTGAAAATAATAATTTCAGAATTGGTCTTATTTTTCATTTTCTTTGACTTCTAGGGGTCCCAGAATAACATACGAATCAATTATTTATCTTCTTAGCCAACACCCTTAATCTAAGCAAGTGACCTCTTTTGCTTTGATTACATTACTTTCAATATACTCTCATAACCTCACCAATAAAGAGCTATTTGACAGATGAATGTGATCAAGACAGCCTTTGCTTACAATTCTTCAATAGCATACTACTGCTTTTAATATAGATATCCAAACTCAGGATCTTTACCACGGGCTGCAAGACCTTGAATGAAGAGGTTTCTGTGTAGTTCCTCCTTGTCTTGTAGCACCATAATTTTCTTTTTTATTTGTTTTATTTTATTTATTTATTTTTGAGATGGAGTTTCACTCTGTCGCCCAGGCTGGAGTGCAGTGGTGCAATCTCAGCTCACTGCAACCTCCACCTCCCAAGTTCAAGTGATTCTCCAGCCTCAGCCTCCCAAGTAGCTAGGATTATAGGTGCCCGCCACCACGTCCAGCTAATTTTTTAAAGCAGAGACGAGGTTTCACCATGTCTCTGGTGGTCTCCTGACCTCAGGTGATCCGCCCGCCTCGACCTCCCAAAGTATTAGGATTACAGGAGTGAGCCACCGTGCCCAGCCTGTAATTTTCTTCTTAGATATGGTTACCCTGGCCTTTCTGTTCCTTCCCACAATAGGAGCTTTGCATAAGCTATTTCCTCCAATAGAATAGGCTTCCTTGATATTCTCCTTCTGAATACAGATAATGTAAATATTACTTTTGTAAATATTAACATTTTTCTGACTGAGTGTACGTCTTCCCCACTGACAGTAAGTTTCACAAGGATAGCAAACATGCTTTCAGTTTTTATCTTGTTGTTGTTTTGTTTTCTCATCATACTCCAGCAACTAGTGCCTTTTCTGTACTGTTTTTAATTAAAATTTGAATGAGTGAACTAAAACAGCAGGCCTTAAATCTGCATACATATTTGGCTCTAGTCAATTATATATATACTTCTTTATTTTCATTAATTTGGTTGCACATTTTATTATTAGAAAACGTCTCTAAATCATTGTAGAAGACAGTAGACAAAAACAGACAAAGTAATTAGTACAATCTTGGAAGTCATGTATTATTAAAGGCTGGCTCAGAATGTTTTACTCAATTGTAACACGTTTTGATTGAAATGGTGTAAAAAGGAAAAAAATATTTAGAACCAAACCTTTATTGCATGTTGGCTATGGAAAAGTACAAATAATAACTAAGACATAATCAACTATGCCATAATCTTGATGAGTTTTCAGATTTGATTATAGTATATATAGATATAAAATGAAGCAATGTATATTTTAATAAAATCAATGAAACTTCAACATATTTTACAATATATTTTAAATACTATGTTGATTTTTTTATGGAAGTTCAGAACATCAAAAAAGACTAATGCAACATAAATTTGCCATGAGTTTATATGCACCTTAAAAGAAATGTTTGCAGATTCTGCTTATATGATGATGGGTTGCTTTTGTGACATAAATATTGAAAATGTATGTTTTTTTCCTGCAGTACAATCTTCACATTCAGATTTAATTGTAATCTTAACCAATTTTTGCTCCAGGAAGGATTAATCATATGACTTTTTGTTTACACACAATCACCTGTAGAAAGCAGTTATTCTACTCATTTCTTCATTCATTCAACAACACTGACTTTTACACTACTCTATGTCAGGCCCTGTGTGAGTTCTGGGAGACACTAATATACACTTAAGTTCTGCCATCAATGAACTTACAGTCTTTTGAGAAAGACAAGGCAATAGTTTCAGCACGACTTGACAAATCTCAAGAAAAAAGAGCAAGAGAAACATAGAAAGAGGGATGTAAATTAGGTTAGAAGAAATAGCAAGGAGTAGATATAGGGAGGAAGGGTGTCCCAGACACAGAAATATGTATGTGCTATATAAAATTGCATAATATATTTAAGAAAGAGCAAGAAGTCTGGATGCAGTGGCTCACGCCTGTAATCCCAGCACTCTGGGAGGCCAAGGTGGGTGGATCACCTGCGGTCAGGAGTTCAAGACCAGCCTGGCCAACATGATGAAACTCCGTCTCTCCTAAAAATACAAAAAAATAGCCGGGTGTGGTGGTGGTTGCCTGAAATCCCAGCTACTCAGGAGGCTGAGGAGGGAGAATCGCTTGAACCCAGAAGGTGGAAGTTGCAGTGAGCCGAGATTATGCCACTGCACTCCAGGCTGCGTGACAGAGCAAGACTCTGTCTCAAAACAAAACAAAAAAAAAGAGCAAGAAATTTTGTGTAGTTGGGATCGAGGGCATTTTGAGGTAAGTAACACAGATTTTAGGTTAAAGAGGTAGCCGAGATTTTTAAATTGTAAAAATATTTAAAAGGTAAAAATCATAATCTAAATTTGTGTTACTCTTTATTACAAAAATAAATTTGGTTTTAAAGATCAATAAACTACATATTTAATACAAAGTAGTATATACAATATGCATATAATTACCTTTTGCTATTTCAAGCTTTGCTCTGTGTGCATATAAATATATCAATACACACATATAATTTTTAAAATACATAAAATCTTAATGTGTACAACACGCATACGACAACGTTTTGAATATTTAAACAAAAGCAAATGACTTGCTAAATTGCAAATATGTACATATGGAAAATGGATATATTTGCTTATGCAACTGCTTTTTAAAATTCCATTACTTCTGCCAAATCAAGCAACACTCACACGGGTGATATGAGTACACAGAAATAGTGAACAACATAAATGTTAGCATTCATAGATCAGCCTTTTATGGGAATGCAATTTTTCATGTACAATTCACTCGACATATTAAAACAATCTTTTTATGTCTCTTGCTATGGTTTGAACAGACAAGCAGAACAATTTCAAGGGAACCTAAAAGTAGACTATCAATATTAGTCATTGCTTATGTTGTGTTTACAGGAAGATTGCTAATTTACATTCAATTTATATCAAGAATCAAGAGTGGAAGTGCAATGAAGTGCAAACTTTCTTTTTAATTCTCTTTTCTTTAGTGTACAAACTCATGTATTAGTAGCTTTGGGGACTATTAGCACAACCTCCAGAATATAAAACTGTCATATTTTAAATGTGCCTCATTTCAGAAGTTTTTTGTCTTCTTATATTAAAAGGAGCATGCTTGGTAACAGTATCAACTTCTGCATTGAATGTTTTGTAAGCCATCTCAAAATGCATAAAATTTGTTAGAAATCAATCTCAATTTATTTATCTAATATATTTACATGATATCCAAAAGAGAAGACAGGATAGATAATGGAAATCTAATATAAATCTGTAAGCTATTTTAACAACGTCAAATGTATGGTGTCCCTTAAGAGTGCTAAATCAAACACGACTTCTTCCAGAATTTTTGAGAGATGTAAAATAAAGAGATGATTAAAAAAGCTCTTTGTGAATGCATATTTTAATCTGTTCTCTGGCTCTGGAGATTTTACAGAGGTAGGTAAACTAAAGTTGTGTTTCTAAATAATGTTTCTGTAATATACGTTTTTACATCTATAAGTTAAAATGTTTCAGAGAGATAATGTGATCTGTTTGAAGCCATCCTGTATTTTGGAGACAACATTTTTTTTTGTTTTTTTGTTTTTTGAGACAGAGTTTCGCTCTTGTCACCCAGGCTAGAGTGCAACGGCATGATCTTGGTTCACTGCAACCTCTGCCTCCCGAATTCAACGATTCTCCTGCCTCAGTCTCCCAAGTAGCTGGGATTACAAGCATGCACCACCACACCTGGCTAATTGTTTGTATTTTTAGTAGAGATGGGGTTTCATCATGTGGGCCAGACTGGTCTCGAACTTCTGGCCTCAAGCGATTCACTCGCCTTAGCCTCCCAAAGTGCTTGGATTACAGGTGTGAGCCACTGCACCTGACCAAAGGGACAATATTTCTTTAGGTAAAAGAGAAAGTTTACAACAAACCATGTAACCACACAAAACACAAGCACACATATTTCCCTTCTGAGCTGCCTTAGCAAAAGGCATCTGAGAATATGAAACAGAATGATTCATAAGTAAATTATAATGTCTAGAATATTCAAATTTTCAATATTGCGAGAATTAACAAGTGTGTGTTTTACCAGCAGAGTCAAAATTATAAGGAATTATCGAGTTTGGTCTCAGTATAGTTCTATGTGCTATAAGGATCCTCCAGAATGTAAAAAATAATACCTTCTCTCAAGAATCTTATTTAACAATTGAGAAAATGGGCTGCATCTGAATAAAACACATAAACTATGATTCTTAGACTTTTATCACCTCAGAGATATGTTAGGAAAATACAGTATTTTTTAAGAATCCCTTTAAAAACTTTCGTCAAAGCAATAACACAAGCATCCTAGATGGTTCCAGATAGAAGCAGAAAAAAAAAAAATACAAGAAAGAAAGCTCTGTATAACCAATCCCTGATTTAAAATTGTGAAACAATCTCAAATAGGTCCAGTCTCATTTCATCACCAAACATCTACAAGTTTATGCTCTGGGTTTACCATCTTTTGATATCTGCTCCCTAATACCTGTGAAAGGGATATGGAAATTGGTTGATGATTCAGATGTTACTGTAGAATTAATACTGACAGTGATCAGTCAAATTTACATTGGGGTGGTAATTAGTTATTAATGATTTAAAATTTTTACAGTGTCACCTTTACTGTCTTCTAACCATGTGTGTCCAAAACAGTATTTATACGTGAAGCTTTTTTTTTTTTTTTTTTTTTTTGAGACAGAGTCTCACTCTGTCGCCCAGGCTGGAGAGCAGTGGCGCGATTTCGACTCACTGCAACCTCCACCTCCCAGGCTCAAGCGATCCTCTTGCTTCAGCCTCCCAGTTAGCTGAGATTACAGGCACTGGTCACCATGCCCGGCTAATTTTTGTATTTTTAGTAGAGATGGGGTTTCATCATGTTGGCCAGGCTGGTCTCAAACTCCTGACCTCAGGTGATTCATCCACTCAGCCTCCCAAAGCGCTGGGATTACAGGCGTGAGCCACTATGCCTGGCCCCACTAGTAACATTTTAAGGGCTCAATAGTCACATACGGCTATTGGCTACTATATTGGTCATGATAAATACAGAACATTTCTATTGCAGAAAGTTCTATTGGACAGCACCATCTGAGCAATATAACTTTTTATTGTCACTAAGAGGAACTTACCTAGTTATTTACTCTGGCATGTTAGTATGATTTTACCTGTGATATAATACAGCATATTTGGACTGCAACACATAATTGAATCCTTCCCAGATAGGACAGAATATACGTATTTGTTCTGTTCAATAAGATTCATCCCACTTTAGTGGAAGAGAAAATTAAGACTCAACACCTATAATAACTTTTTAAATATCACAAGACTGGTGCTTATCTATCAAAGAATACTGTCAATGCCATTAAAACAGTTGTTCTCTGCATTGTATATAAATATACCAAATAATATTGGTTAATATGGGATTTGGAATCAGATATAACTGTATTTGAATCTTAGTGTATAGTACCAGCTGCTGGTATGCCTAGGAGCAAGTTGCTAACTTTCTTTGATACACAGTTTCTCAGCTGGGCGCGGTGGCTCACGCCTGTAATCCCAGCACTTTGGGAGGCAGAGGCGAGCGGATCATGAGGTCAGGAGATCGAGACTATCCTGGCTAACACGGTGAAACCCCATCTCTACTAAAAATACAAAAAATTAGCCGGGCGTGGTGGCGGACGCCTGTAGTCCCAGCTTCTCAGGAGGCTGAGGCAGGAGAATGGCGTGAACCTGTGAGGCAGCAGAGCTTGCATTGAGCCGAGATTGCGCCACTGCACTCCAGCCTGGGTGACAGAGTAAGACTCCGTCTCAAAAAAAAAAGAAAGAAATACCATTTCTCATGGTGCAAACCAATTCTGCTTGAACAGGTCTGCTGTCATTGGATGTGGTATAAAAATTGTGAGGAGCTTAGCATAACCATAACCTATAACCTAGGACAAACCCAAGCCCTTCTCTTAAGTAGCATGGCACTATACACATATAACTTGAGTGCTTTTCAAAGGTGTATGGAGGCTGTATCCTCTTTACTGCTCCTTCCCTGTGTTGTATGTAAAAAAATGTTTATTTAGAAACAGAATGCTTGTTCCCTGGTGCTGCAAAGAAATAGCACTCGAATATAAATTTAATTCTCTCAGCAAGGCCATTTTTACTTTCGCAGAAAGGGTACACTCGCCAGCAGTTTCTCCATGAAAGTACACTGAACAAAGGAGACAGAGTCATTTATAACCTGACGCGTTTACTCTACTGCTGTGTCTGGTTTCCATTGGCTGGAACAGGACCTCACATTCTGTATTTGTCCCGACTGGCTGGCAACTTAGAACTTTTCAAAAGAGACAAAGACAGAGGAGAACAAAGGAAGGAGGAAGTAACTTGTGGGATGCTGAGAAAGGTAAAAACACCTTCAGATAAGGAAGAGGAACAGACCATGACCTAATGCGGGCTTAGACCAGTATAAGCATGCCAGGGCCAATATTTAGGCTACATTGTGGGAGCTAAGAACATAAAGTACATTGATTTCTTTATTACGGCTAGCAGATATTTAAGAATGTTAGCACAGGTCATTGAATAAGTTTTGCTTCTAGGAGAAGTTACTATTTATTCCTAATTAGATGGGTAGGAAAGTTTCTTTGAAGAAGAACCTCCAATTTTTACACCTGCAAGAGCTCAGGTTGTAAATGGCTGTATTTCTTTTTCAAAGGTCACAGCTCTTGTTGGGCGGCCTCTCCTCAGCTGCTCCATTTCCAGGATCTAGTAATTGCTCCCTCCTCGCATTTTACCATTTTTAGGCCTAGTGGTGAGTTGTGTCTTTCTATTGTCTCCAGAGCGAGGAGCCATCTGCATCATGGTATTCATTAGTTTCCCTTAACCCTTCCCACAACTTTGAATATTGCTTCTTATTACCTCTCATAATTGACCCATTTCAGCATGCTGTGTGTTTCTTTTCTTGCTGATCCCTGAGAGATAAGCATCCAGAGATGATGATGTCTGCTATTAATTAAGGATTTGTCACTCCATATGAGTTCATAAACGTCCAAAATATGACTTAAAATTAACAAATTTTGTATGAACTTGTGGTTGCTCCATATCTATCTAGAAACATATCTCTAGAATCATTTTCATTTCGTGTCGAGATTAAGATATTTAGTATATAGTGGCATTAACTCTTCATCTTGCCCATTAAAGGTAAAATAGATTTTTTAAAATTATTTCCTCAAATAGAACTTCCTTTCATAAAGACAACGTGTACTGTAAGGATTCTTTACTGTTTTTTACGGCCAAGAAAAATCGACATAGTTTACACACCTATTGATTGGTCAGAAGATGTCAACTAGAGAACAAAAAAACCCAGACGGATTAATGGACAAGAGTGTTAATTGCAATGATACATAAAAAAGCCACAATTACATAATAGCTCTAATGTAATAGCTTTAACATGCAACATAAGAATATAAAGAATCAACTGTCTATAGGTAATATTTACAAAATATATAGAAACCGGGCCGGGCACGGTGGCTCAAGCCTGTAATCCCAGCACTTTGGGAGGCCGAGACGGGCGGATCACGAGGTCAGGAGATCGAGACCACCCTGGCTAACACGGTGAAACCCCGTCTCTACTAAAAATACAAAAACTAGCCGGGCGAGGTGGCGGGCGCCTGTAGTCCCAGCTACTCCGGAGGCTGAGGCAGGAGAATGGCGTAAACCCGGGAGGCGGAGCTTGCAGTGAGCTGAGATCCGGCCACTGCACTCCAGTCCGGGCGACAGAGCGAGACTCTACCTCAAAAAAAAAAATATATATATATATATAGAAACCATTAAGACATTGTTGACTCAAGGACACTGGAAGAGATGCTGGCCAAATCCAAACAGATGCTGGTTTTAAATGACTGGACTATTCTTATAAAGGGCACACCAATTCAGTATCAGTTCTACAGCAAAACCATATGACAGAATATTATGGAGCAATGTAAATAATGATTAAATTTTCCAATGCAAAGTTAGACACCAAAAAATATCTAACTTTATTAAGGAAAAAATAAACTGTTTAGAGAAAGGATGTTTTAGCTGTGGGTGGCTTTCCCTCTGTTTTAAAATTTCTTTAAATATCATGTATTTCTTTGTTTAAGATGGAAACGATGAAGCTGGGCATGGTGGCTCATGCCTGTAATCCCAGCACTTTGGGAGGCAGAGGAGGGTGGATCACCTGAGGTGAGGAGTTCAAGACCAGCCTGACCAAAATGGCGAAACCCCAGCTGTACTACTAATAAAAAATTAGTCGGGGATGGTGGCGCATGCCTGTAATCCCAGCTACTCGGGAAGCAGAGGCAGGAGAATCGCTTGAACCCAGGAGGCAGAGATTGCAGTGAGCCAAGATTGCACAATTGCCTTCTAGCCTGGGCGACAAGAGCAAAACTCCTTCTCAAAAAACAAAACCAAAAAATGAAAACCATGAGTAATAAATGAAAATCAATAACTCAGAGTTTCTTAATGGAATTATCTGTGTATCAAGTACAAAATTTAACTAAATTATAATTGCAAAACTCCTAAATTTGGATAGAATATCTCAGAAGTCTACCCATACTTTTTCATGTTAACATCACCTCTTCTAAAATCTCATCGGCTCCTAGGAAATGCCTAGATTTTAAAAAGCAACTATAACCTGTGGATAGGATGGCCCCTGTGTGGCCACTAGGAAGCTGCTGGAAGAGAAAGAAAGATATAGTATATTCTGTAGCCATGTGACCATGTGGGACCAGAGGAGCAGTTAGTGAGGATAATTTTGCACAGCATTTAAAATTCTTACATTAAAGGTACTTTGTTGGCAATCGCAGGGTTTATTTGTTAGTTCATTTGATTTTACATATAAATGAAAATGCATTCCTAAGCATATTAAAGAGGCAATTGTATTGTTAATGTCCTAATAAAGCTAGGAAAATACAGTTTTTGGATCAGATCTAAATTTAAGTCTAGATTCTGCCACCTAGGAACTGTAAAATCTTGTGTAAATTACTTTAAAATCTCTCTGAATCCTATTATCTATATTGATAAATGAGCATAAGAAAAACTACTTCAGGCCAGGTGCGGTGGCTCACGCCTATAATCTCAGCACTTTGAGAGGCTGAGGCTGGCAGATCACGTGAGGTCAGGAGTTCAAGACCAGCCTGGCCAACTTATAGTGAAACCCTGTCTCTACCAAAAAATACAAAAATTAGCTGGGCATAGTGGTGCATGCCTGTAGTCCCAGCTACTTGGGAAGCTGAGGCAGGAGAATCGCTTGAACCTGGGAGATGGAGGTTGCAGTGAGCAGAGATTGTGCCACTGCACTCCAGCCTGGGCAACAGAGCAAGACTCCGACTCTCAAAAAAAAAAAAAGAAAAGAAAAGAAAAACCACTTCAAATGGCTATTGGGAAGAACTAATGTGATAGTGTTTGTTGAATGTGTAGTGCCTGATAGTGCATAATTAATAAATGTTTATTCCCTTTTCTAAATTGAGGAAGTAAATAATATGGTAAATGATATTTTTTCTCTTTTTTATTATATTCACAAGCTAGATGTTTTTCCCTCTATATCAGTAAGCTTGTTTATTTTTAAAATGGCTCAAGGCAATTGAAGATATTTCAGATAACAGAAGTTAACATTTCCATCCTCTTGGTATTCAAATTCTTTCTCCTTTGATTAAACTTTCAAAGAAGGTTTTCAATGTTTATTCCAAACGATTTCAAGTTGACATTATAAGTTGAAATTAAAGTTTGAATTCAAATCCAAACTTCCTAAACTTTTCTAAGACAGTAAAATAATCATTGTTCTCTAGGTTCACGGACTTCATAGACTAAGTGTCACGTTTTATTTATTTCAGGTTTGTTGTTTGCCACAATAGACATTCTTCTCTTTGAAATAAAATAATATTTCTTCTATTTATTCCTTGAGATAACGCTAAAATTTATTCACTGAAAGAATCATCTTTTAAATACAATTTTGGAAAAATTGGTTTTTCAATAGTGTATTATTTTTTTTTCTACATAAGAAACTCCCAAAGAGGAGATATTACCCCAGAAGCCTGTTATTTTATTTTAAAGTATTCTACTTTAAGAACTCAGGTGTTACAGTTCACTGAGCATAATGTATTGGATTTCTGGGAATTAAAGGCAATGTTATTTGACAAAGTTCTAATTAGCTGCTTGTACAGTTAAATTTTTTTCTTCAAATTTTCTCATCAAATAACCTCTCAAATATTTTCTCATCAAATAACTTCTTAGAAATGGAGGTTTTATTTTAAAAAAGACAGTGTTACATTTAATGCTAGGATTAAAATCTTCCTAAAGTGGGAGAATAAATAATAATAATGTATTTCTGTGAATGCCTTATTGATTCAACTACAATTTGTCCATGTGTTGCCATGGGTTACCATACTTGGTATATTATTTCATATCCAGAGTCCATTCAGTCTTATAAGAGCTTATTAAATACATACTAACATATATGAAATTATAAATGAATCAGTGGGCAGTCTATATTTTATATTATATATATGTACATATATATCTATATATAAATGCTCAAGCATTTAGTTGTTAAGTGAATCCTTTTCATTGGCAAGAAAAACTTACTTGATGTTTAATTGGTTCAAGTTGCATCTCATGCATACTTAAACCTGTAAACGGCAAGTGGTATGGAAGCATATAAATGAATTAAAGTATGATTCATTTTCTGTGACAAGGGATAGTCTCATTTCTTTACTGAAGACTACTGTGAAATTGTGAGGATGGAGATCTGAACAAAATCAGAGTTCTATTGGAATGGACACAGGAATGAGCCTATCTGGTAGGTGATTAAGGTATCTGTTACAACCTGATACACAAGAAATCCAGTAATATTAATTGGTAAGACATTCTTCTAGCATCATGATATTAAATACATCCAGAATTCCTATAAAATCTGTACATTAAGTTAATTTCTTTCAAAAACTAACTTTTAGTTCTAGAGTATTTTGATGTGTGTCCATAACTGACCCATTAGAAAAGCTTACTTACTTATGCCTTGCATTTTTTGAGCCATAATTTTTAAAAAATGTAAACTCAGAAATGTATGGAATCACTAAAAAAATTATAGAAAATGGGATCTCACAGTTATGTCTTTGTAACTCATGCACATTAAAAGCAATCCCAAATAAAAATAATGATAAATCTAGCATAATAAATCATTATTTCTTTAAATATATTTTTCCAAGAACAGAATGATAATTCAAATTTAAGTGATCCAAACTGATAATTAAGTCCCCAGGGGAACAATAAAAGTGAGAGTAATTTAAAAGTAGAATATCAATAGTTTTTAGCAAAAGGAAAATTGATAGCGCTCATTAGAAATGTATATAATTTAGTGAATCATAATTACACTATTGATTTACATAACAGACTCCTTTCACAGGTAAACTTTCTCCTAGAGTTTTGTCATATTTTACAAATTCTAAATGAGTTAGCCTACTTAAATAAATGTTTTTTTAAATTTTTTTAGCACAGAAAAATATGTTAATAACATTTTAAAATAATAATGTAGTGTCTTTCTTTTGAATAGAGAAACTATCATGTAGAAACAGTTAACCATTCTTAATTCAAACACAGAGACCCTAGTAAAAAAAAGTGAATTTCTAAAATTGGGTAAAATTCACAAACTGAATCATTAGTTCACAAACTGAATTATTAGTCCACAAAGTGAAATTTCAGTAATAACCTAGAATAGTGTTTATTCTCAAAGACAATGAGAAAACTCTTGTTAGGCATTAGAATCTACTTTTCAAACTCAAAAGTGAATCTCCTTGTAATTATCAGAGCTAAATATATATAAACAAAGTAACTGATTTAGTTAAAGTGATTAAACTTTTTTCCTGTTCTCCCCCAGTTAAAATGAACAGTGGCTAAAAATTATTATCTTAAAAGTTTATCCATAGTTCCAATTGCAACATTTTAAAATGTCTATTCCTACATAGACCATTGGAATAGAATAGAGAAACCAGAAGTGAAGTCAAATACTTAAAATCAACTTATCTTCAACAAAACATACAAAAACATAAATTGGGCAAAGCATAGCCTATTCAATAAATGGTGCTGGGAAAATGGGACAACCACATGTAGAAGAATGAAACTGGATTCCTATCTCCCACCATATACAAAAATTAGCTCAAGGAGGATTAAAGACTTAAGTCTAAGACCTGAAACCATAAAACTCCTCAAAGAAAAACTGGCAAAAACTCTTCTGGACATTGGCCTAGGTAAAGAATTTATGACCAAGACCTCAAAAGCAAATGCAACAAAAATAAAAATAAACAAATGGTATCTAATTAAACTAAAAAGCTTCTGCACAGCAAAAGAAATAACCATCAAATTAAACAGAAAACTGACAGAATGGGAAAAAATATTTGCAAACTGCATCTGACAACTGACCAATATCCAGAACCTACAAGGAACTCAAGCAAATCAGCCAGAAGAAAACAAATAATCTCTTTAAAAAGTTGGCAAATGACAAGAATATACATTTCTCAGAAGAAGATATACAAATGATCAACAAACATATGAAAAAATACTCAACATCACTAATCATCAGGGAAATGCAAATTAAAACCACAGTGAGATGTCTCCTTATCTTAGCCAGAATGGCCATTATTAAAAAGTCAAAAAACAATAAATGTTGGCATGGACATGATAAAAAGAGAACACTTACATACTGCTGGTGGAAATGTAAATTAGTACCTCTCTGGAAAACAGCATGGAGATTTCTCAAAATACTAAAAGTAGGTCTACCATTCAATCCAGGAATCCTAATACTGTATATCTACCAAAATGAAAATAAGTCACTATATGAAAAAGGCACCTGCATACATGTGTTTATTGCAGCACAATTCACAATTGCAAAGATATAGAATCAACCTTTGAGTGGATAAAGAAAATGTGATACATACACACACACACACACACACACACACACCATAGAATACTACTCAGCCATATAAACAACGAAATAATGTCTTCTGCAGCACTTGGATGGAACTGGAGGTCATTATTCTAAGTGAAGTAACTCAGAAATGGAAAATCAAATACTGTGTGTTCTCACTTATAATGGGAACTAATTTATGAGTATGCAAAGGCATGCAGAGTGATATAAGAGACTTCAGAGACTCAGAAGTGGAGGGGGTGGGAATGAGGGATAAAAAACTACATATTGGGTACAAGGTACACTACTCAGGTGACAGCGCAATAAAATCCCATACTTCACCATTACACAATTCACACATGTAAGCAAAAACCACTTGAAACCCTAAAGCTATTGAAGTAAAACAAAATAAAAAATAAAATGTATATTCCAGTAAGAGGAAGTTTGTAGTCTTATATTGATATTGCTCAGCAAATTGCATAGTAAGGGCATATTGAATATTCCATAAGATATTTTTCACTAATTTAATTACTAGTAATCATCTAAAGCCAAAACTCAAACATTCACAGGATCTCTTCGTGATCTATTTCCTCATATTTTTTTTATTCCTCCTTATTTTCCTCATAATGTTTTGAATAAATCCACTGTCTTCAATAAGCTTCCCTTACAACATCAGGCTTGATTTTACCTATTTTCCCCTATTCACTTCCAACAGAGATTTTAGTTGGTTATCAGATTCTGTTGTGGCTGACAGGCATTAGAAATGTACAATTATCAAGTTACTTGAGGCCATGAAATTGAGGACCAAACACAGATTTCCAAAAAGCTTCCTGTTTTCAGTATGGTTATGTCTTCAGCCCGCAGCCTGTCATGCTAGGGCAGTTTTCAATTTACAGAAGCAAGTGGCTATAAGGTTTTGTGGTAGTCAGGTAGATGTCACAGCACAAACAGGAATTAACTCAACATGCATCAAAGAAAAAGCTTTCGAAAAGAAGTTTAAGGCTGGGTGCAGTGACTCTACGCCTGTAATCCCAGCACTTTAGGAGGCCAAGGTGGGCGGATCACGTGAGGTCATGAGTTCAAGACCAGCCTGGCCAACATGGTGAAACCCCATCTCTACTACAAATACAAAAATTAGCTGGCTGTGGTTGAAGATGCCTGTAATCCCAGCTACTCAGGAGGCTGAAGCAAGAGAATCGCTTGAACTTGGGAGGCGGAGGTTGCAGCGGGCTGAGATGGCATCATTGCACTTCAGCCTGGGCAACAAGAGCGAAACTCTGTCCCCCCGCCAAGAAAACAAAAAAACACAAAGTTTATGTATCATAAATGCCAAGAGGGTAGGAATAAAATACCATTTGCTGTCAAGATATATTTCTAACCATTTATTAGGAAGGCAGTAGCAGATATGAAAAGAAATAGGATGGGGCACTAGAAACAATACATTTAAATCAGCATTTTTTTAATTTAGAAATTCATAATCTCCAATCCACAGAACTAATACTTAAGTATAATTTCCATGGTGATGATTATTTAAAACCCCATATTGGCTATGAATTTATAGATGGTGATTCCATATGCAAAAAAGCAAACTTGCATTCATGATAGAAATGAGAACAAAGCAACAGAATGTGTAATATGCTGAAGGAGTCATTAACTTTAGTGGAGGACAGTCAAGTTCCTAAAGATTCATTCACTTATTCATTCATTCAGCAAAAAATAGAATCATTTAGTTCAGGTTATAATTCCAGATTCTTTATAAATTAATAATGACTTCAAATGCACGTGAATTTCATAGTACTGTATATTTTTTTATCTGGGAATATTTTTCCTTAAATGATACTATTCTCCAAATTTAATAAAGTACCATTTTTACTGATAGATGGTTTTTTAAAAATTGGTTTATAATTAAGGAAAATATGAATAAAAAGGACAAGCTGATTTATTAAGAGGCAAAATTATGCTAGATATTGTATCAACAATATATTGCTTTGCTAACAATAAAACTAATGTTTTCATTAACTAAAATAAATAATTAGAATGACTACCATTTTTGAAGTACTTAGAAAATACCGATAACAAATTTTAGTACATTTAATCCCTATTTTAATTGTATTAGTTTTTTTTTTTTTCAGTTCTACTTTACAGACAAGCAAACACGCTGAGCTAAGCTAATACAAAATAACACATTTTCTGCTGCTTTTGTTTGATTTTTGTTTTTTTGAGATGGAGTATCCCTCTGTCACCTAGGCTGGAGTGTAGTGGCATGATCTCAGCTCACTGCAACCTCTGCCTTTCGGATCCAAGGGATTATTTTGCCTCAGCACCCCTGAGTAGCTGGGATTACAGGCATGTGCCACCAGGCCGGCTAATTTTTGTATTTTTAGACGGGTTTTACCATGTTGGCCAGGCTGGTCTCGAACTCCTGATCTCAGGTGATCCAACCACCTCGGCCTCCCAAAGTGCTGGGATTACAGGCGTGGGATTCACCACGCCGGGCCCAGAATAACACATTTAAGAAGTGACTTGGGCTGGCTGTGGTGGCTCACACCTGTATTCCCAGCGCTTTGTGAGGCCAAGGCGGTTGGATTACCTCAGGTCAGGAGTTTGAGACCAGCCTGGTCAACATGGTGAAACCCCGTCTCTACTAAAAATACAAAAAATTCTCCAGGTGTAGTGGAGGGCGCCTGTAATTCCCAACTACTCAGGAGGCTGAGGCAGGAGAATCGCTTGACCCTGGGAGGCAGAGGTTGCAGTGAGCCGAGATCGTGCCACTGCACTCCAGCCTGGGCAACAAGAGTGAAACTCCATTTCGGGAAAAAAAAAAAGAAAAAAGAGAGAGAGAGAAGTGATTTAAACCTAAGTCTGTTCAATTTTAAAGCTTGTAAGCTTAAATAAAAATTATATTTAGCATTATAGTATCAATTTTATAGGCCAGTTAAAATTTTAATGAAGTAGATATATATGCAATTTGTACTATCAGCTATAGATGGCTTGTTTGACCACATTTTAATGTGTTCCATATTTTCATTTAGTATAGTTCACCCTGGAATATTAAGTTCCCTAGACCGACCACTTTTTAATATATACTTGTGCTATTGTTTTGAAAATTAGAGATAACTGTTTAGCTTTAATATAAGTTTAGACTGGTTAACTAGTAGTATCCGTTCAGGTACCTGCTGGTTTCTGTTTGAAATCAAGGCCAATAATAATGGTCTTAAAGAGGATTATTGGAAAAGTTAAGATGTGAACCTTCTTGCTCAACAAAGAATGCAAACAAAATTGTTTTAATCTAGAACAGTTTGAAAACACTATCTTAGTCCATTAGTGTATTTTTTCAGTCCAGTTCGTTTCTTCTATTTCTTTAAATCATGGTTGCCTTTCTGGATGAACTTCATCATAATCTGGAAATTCACATTGACATTTCTCCCAGAAAGCCAAATAAAGCACACATTTAGAAAGCCTAAGTACAGCATCTAAAGCTTCCTTGACCATTATAACTGAAGAATAGCCTTGTGGTGCTAAAAAAAACCATTATTCTAGTTACATGGTTCAGTCTCTTGAGATTTAGAGGTAGCTAATTATGGCCCACAGGCCCGAAAAGTGACTGATCACTGTCTGAAAACAACGATGAAGTGGGGAGGTGAAAAAGATTTATGAGTTTTTTTTCCCCTTAGAGGTAGGTGTTGTTTGAAATAATGAGATTTAAAAAGCTAATGCAGAGCTTTGATCTCTTCTTTGATGTTTCTTGCCTGTTGTCCATATAAAATATAGTCAGTTAAAATAAAGTCAGAGAATAGTTTCTACTCACTAAGGATTAATAAAACCTACTTGGCAAATGCAGTCTTGCACACTGACAAAGGAAAACACAATAGGATGCCCAACAATGGTAAAAAAAAAAACAAAAAAAAAAAACTTTTTTTGTTTGTTTACATTGCCACAGTACACTGCTGTCTGTTCCCAGACCCTGCAAGCTCTTACCAGGTGACTTTGCACCTACTTTTCTCTTTTTTAGAATGCCCTCTCTCACATGTTACCACTAGTGAAACAATCACGTCTGCTTCAAGGCCAAATCAAAAATTGCCTTTTCAGTCCTTTGGACTGAGAGAGTTATGCTCAATTTCACAGCATATGGTACAAGCCTCTGTTATTTTTCTGTACCATGGTATTATATGTACTTGCCTGTGTCTCTTCTAGATATGGGGTCCTTCACTATTTTTGTGCTATGGATCCCTTTGGCATCTGGTGAAGCATATGGAACACTTCCCAGAATGTTTTTAAATGTGCAAAATGAAAATTAAAAGCATATAAAAAACAAAGGAAATTAATTATATTACAATTGCAAAATACTAAATACTCTTATATGCTATTAATACTTTAGTTGTAAGTATAATAAATATAAATTAAAAGTAGTGATTAGTATACTAACCAGTAGTATATATTTACATACGATTTTTCAAGATATCCAAAACAACTAGGATTTGATATAAAAATATTGGTAATAAATTCACAGATATTGCTAATACCGTTTTGTGTGCCTTATCTTCATAAAGGGAAAGAAATGCAAATTTTCAGTTACAGGTTAGTGAAAATAAAGATGCAATTTTTTTCCTATCATGATTCACGGACTCCAGATTAAGGACACCGTATTTTGACTGTCTGGTTTCAAGGGCAGAGTTTTTATTTGTTCATCTTTTTGTCTTTAGTACAGAACAGAACCATGGGCACAATCCAGGCCTATTGAATGGTGGCTGGATTGTGTATAGAAAGTTCACATGTCAATTTTATCACTGCCCTTATCACATCACAAGAGAGAAACTTGATTTTCATTAAAATGATACATTTAAAAAAATTTTAATTAAAATATTTATTATAATTAAAATCTGATAAAGTTGTCAATGAGCATGATACATGGTACTATGTATATTCTTTTGCTTATATACAGATGCTTGAAAATTAAAATTAAAAAGCTACCGCAACTAAGCACTCAACAATTGTCATATTTTTCTCCACTTTTCCCTAAGTCAATAGGCAACCATGAAGTTGACAATGTTGCTGATAACATTGTCATACTCAACATCATTTCCCATAAAGCTTAAACCTCTAACTACAGCAACTCAGCAGTCCCTACAACACATCCTTGAAGAATGAGAGAGGTGTCAATAATTTCAGCCGCTCAAATGGAAGGCTCTGACATCAAGGAATATTAAGTGGCACATTGAAGGGCATTCTATGTTAAGTAATGAAGGTGAGGAAAACAATTTCTCAATCCATGGTTATTTCTTTGTTATACTAAGAACCGTGCCCAATACTTATGGAACAAAATGAGCCTATCATTTGGATGTCTCCTAACAGCCTGAAGCCTGATGTCATATAAACCAATAATCTGTGATTGAATTTTTCAGCTTTCAGTGTTTTATTTTTAGCATAATATTTGGTATTGCCATATATGACTTATTATTCCGTTCAATTTAACCAAATTAGAGAATAAACAAAACGGCAAACATAATTTCTCTTAATGTGTATGTGTGTATTTTTCTGTTTTGAGATGAAGTTTTGTTCTTGTTGCCCAGGCTCGAGTGCGATGGCATGGTGTTAGCTCACTGCAACCTCTGCCTCCGGGGTTCAAGGCATTCTCCTGACTCAGCCTCTTGAGTAGCTGGGATTACAGGTGCCTGCCACCATGCCTGGCTGATTTTTTTTGTATTTTTAGTAGAGACGGGGTTTCACCATGTTGGCCAGGCTGGTCTCGAACTCCTGACCTCAAGTGATCCACCTGCCTCGGCCTCCCAAAGTGCTGGGATTACAGGTGTGAGCCAGGATGCCCGGCTTAATGTGTTATAATACATATATTACATATGACATGCATATAATAAAATACACAGTAGTCTGCCTCTTATCCATGGTTTTGGTTACCCATGATCAACTACAGTCCAAAAATAGATGAGTACAGTACAATAAGATATTTTGAGAGATAAAGACCACATTCACATAACTTTTATTACAGTATATTGTTATAACTGTTCTAATATTAGTTATTGTTTTTAATCTCTTATGGTGCCTAATGTATATATTAAACTTTGTTATATATATGTATGTATATAAGAAATATAATATATACATAAGGTTTGGTATTATCCACAGTTTCAGGCATCCACGAGGGGTCTTGGAACACGTATCCCCACAGATAAGGGGAGATTAATTATTTCCACCATTACAGAATTTAAATGAGTCTGTGTTAATCTTCCTATTCAAAAATTACTTCTACATTCAGAGAATTTCAAAGAGAGTCTATAATGCTATGCAGCTATTGACGTTAAAGACATTAATAGTTAATTGCTTGAAGAAGAAAATAGACTTGTTCAGTAATAATAACAAATTTGCAGCATAATTGGAAGGGTACCATCCTATCCCCCTTTGAACTATAAAATAATATTTTGGTAAAATATGGTAAAGGATCCTTAGAGTGTAACTTGATCATAGTCCTCCTGAGTTATAATTATCTACATTATTATCCTAAAATTGTGGCTCTTCCTCATAAGATATTAATATATTCACTATAAGAAATTAGCTAATTGCATAGCTCCAGTAAAATATTAACTTATTCAACAGTTAAAGTAAGAATATCGGCCAGGCCTGGTGGCTCGTGCCTGTAATCCCAGCACTTTGGGAGGCTGAAGCAGGAGAATCGCTTGAACCTGGGAGGCAGAGGTTGCAGTGAGCCGAGACTGCGCCATTGCACTCCAGCTTGGGCGACAGTGAGACTCCATCTCAAAAATAAATAAATGAAAATAAATAAATAAATAAAATAAAGTAAAAAAATTAATTGCATACAAAAAAGAAATATGCTGGACACTGTCCATTATATTAGCAATTTCAAGACTAAACATTACTTTTTTTTTTTTGAGATAGAGTTTTGTGCTTGTCACAAAGGCTGGAGTGCAGCGGCTCGATCTCGGCTCACTGCAACCTCTGCCTCCCAAGTTCAAGCGATTCTCCTGCCTCAGCCTCCCTAGTAGCTGGGGTTACAGGTGCCCGCCACCACACCCAGCTAATTTTTTTTTGTATTTTTAGTAGAGACGGGGTTTCACCATGTTGGCCAGGCTGGTCTCGAACTCCTGATCTCAGGTGATCCGCGCACCTCAACCTCCCAAAGTGCAGGGATTATAGGCATGAGCCACTGTGCTCAGCCTAAGCATTACTTTCGATCTCAAGACTGGAAATGCAATACTCAACAAAGTAATTGGGGAAAAAATCATTTTTAATGTAAAAATTTTAGAGTTCTTGATCTTTGAACGGAATTGGTCTCCCAATAAATTTCAAATGAATAAGAAACATTAGATTTGTTTCTTTCTGGCTCTAGTATATAGGAAAGACCTTTGGAAAGAAGGTATTCCAAAATATGAAACAAAATTATCATTCTTGCCCCCCCCCAAAATCTTCTAGCATCTGTTGCAACACAGAGTCATTATAAAGTAATTAGACAGACTAAGAACCAGATGCTAAGGAAGCAAAATATAAAAGATGAAGCATGATATTATTTTGGTTAATGAATTTAATCCCAAATGTTACAGGAATGATTCATGGACTTCTTTTTCCCCAAAAGATCAGTTGTCACATGTACATATTGCATTTTTACATGATGCTTATGTTATCTAATGAGAAAAGTAAATTCTCTCTCATGTAACATTAGATGTTTTGAAATGGATGAACTGCAGACACTTCCACAGTAGATAAATAATTCATCAACAGTGATAAGTGAATCTTTAAACTTACCCTTCAAAATGGTAAGAGTTAGGTTATAGTATAAATATAATATAATTCCATAAAAAAAACAAGACAAAAAATACTTCAGAAATATTGAAAACATAATCTTTGTTTTCCTCTAATATCCTCAATCTGGTATTATTGTGTAATGGGAATATATGGCAATATAATTCTTTTTTTTTTTGAGACAGAATCTCACTTTTTCACCCAGACTGGAGTGCAGTGGCATGTTCTCGGCTCACTGCAGCCTCTACCTTCCGGGTTCAAGTGATTCTCCCATCTCAGCCTCCCAAGTAGCTGGGATTACAGGTGTCCACCACCACGCCTGGGTAATTTTTGTATTTTTAGTAGAGACAGGGTTTTGCCATGTTGACCAGGCTGGTCTCGAATTCCTGACCTCAGGTGATCCACCTGCCTCGGCCTCCCAAAATGCTGGGATTACAGGTGTGAGCCACCACCGTGCCTGGCAAGCAATATAATTATTAAAATTCAACTTAAAAATTACTCCAAGAAACGTGTAGGTAAAAGCCAAAACACTTTAATATATCCTCATCTTGTATTTCCATTTACAGTAACCTCTAGTGCTCATTATTTTGAAGACAATTTTCTTATACAGTAAGCTTGTTAAAATGTGAGACCAAATCAAATGAGAAGAGCGTAATGAAAAAACAATAGAAGGAAAACAACTAAAATAAGAACTTCCTAGCTCAGATTTTCTCTAAAAAGTTGAAAATAAATATAATGTAGATGTTATTATGAAAACATAAATAATATTATTTTTTCATGGATAGTAACACTAGCTTTACTCTGAAAGTAGAATCTGTGCTTCATTAATAGTGCCTGTGTTTAACACTTTTATAACTCACCATACAGAAATATACCCTCAATGTTCCCAGATTCCTGTTCCTAGGGATGAATGATCAGATTAGGAAGGTACATTCCTGTTAATTTGGCTAAAACTGCCAGCCCAAATCACAAAGTTCTCCTAAAGATGCTCTATCTCAAGAGCAAACACTTAGGAAGATTGTTAATGTTTATAACAAGGCAATCAACCTCTCTTTTAAATATTCAGAAATTGATCCTTCCACATCATACTTTCAGTTAGGATGAGCATTGAAAACACATAGCAAAGCACAACCTCAGCATTCATAATGAATATGATAAGAACAAGCCTTTTCTCATGCATGTTTACTACCAAACGTCTGTTGAATAAATTACTTACTTAATCCTTACAAACATAACCAGATTATTTTCAGCAACAATACAAACTCTATAGTGATAACAGCTAGTCCTTTACTTTCTTCAGGGATATACACTCCACACATATTTCATTTCTTCTCAAGTTAAGTGACAAAAAGCTACAATGGATTGTGATACAGTCAACGCCACAAATGACACAATTTTCTACCATAGACAAGGGGATCTTTTTTTTTCTTTCAATGTAAGCCACAAGTGTAATAGTGGGGGATCTCCTAAACAAGAGGCATCACGGTAGTGGGATGTTCCTTTTCAAGACAGCGTCTAAACTACTGATAAATATGATAAATATATGGTTGTAAAAGACAACATTTCCATGAACACAATATTACTTATATAATGTTTAAAAACATATTATTTGATGTTCAATGTTTTATAAACAATGATTCAAAAATGCAGAGCTGGGTGAGCACGGTAGCTCATACCTGTAATCCCAGCACTTTGGGAGGCCGAGGCCAGAGGATCACCTGAGGTCAGTAGTTCGAGACCAGCTTGGCCAACATGGTCAAATCCATCTCTACTAAAAATATATAAATTGGCCGGGCATGGTGGCATGCACCAGTAATCCCAGCTACTCGGGAGGCTGAGGCAGAAAAATCGCTTGAACCCGGGAGGTAGAGGTTGCAGTGAGCCGAGATTGTGCCACTGCACTGCAGCCTGCAAGACAGAGCGAAATCCAGTCTCAAAAAAAACAAAACAATGACAAAAAAAAAAAAAAAAAGCAGGGCTGGCCGGGCACAGTGGCTCATACCTGTAATCCCAGCACTTTGGGAAGCTGAGGCAGGCGGGTCACCTGCGCTCAGGAGTTTGAGATCAGCCTGAGTAACAAGGCAAAATTACTTCTCTACAAATAGTACAAAAATTAGCTGGGTGTGGTGGAGCGCTGGTAGTCACAGCTACTTGGAAGGTTGAGGTGGGAGGATCCCCTGAACTCAGGAGGTCAAGGGTTCAGCGAGCCATGATCGGTCACTGCACTCCATCCTGGATGACAGAGAAAAAAAATGCAGAGCTACTGAGATATTTAAAAAGAAATATAAAACACAGCACGTGCTCTCAGGAAATCTATAAAAAAGTTAAAAAGTTATGGAATCAAAGATAATCCACAGGAAATAATTAGCAAGTAATTATGTCGATAACTGGGTAGAAATAATTATGTGGAACAAAAGTTCATAGAAAAAAAGTGATGTTTCAAGCAGTTAGAGAAAGTGTTGTGGTAACTAGGACTTGAATTGAATTTTTGAAGATGGGAATGCTTTAGAACCAAAAGTACATGGAGGAAAAAGATTCCACAAAGGGGGAATCAGACTAGGAAAGCATGAATAAATGAGTTGGCCTGTATAAGAGAGAGAATATTTTATGCAGAGTATATACATAAAGCAACACAGTTCAAACCCTCAAAAGTGTATAGCCAGTATAGTTTTCTGCCAGGATTCATACTGCTCTCAACTCAGAAGATACTCTACTAAATTTAAGAATTACACAGTCAATCAGCTGAAAGCCTTGGAGCTTTTGGCTACACAGTTATTAAAAACATTACTATTATAGTTCAATTTCACCAGGCCACATCATATATATATATATATATATATTTTAAAACAATGTACACAATAAATATATACAATTTTGCCAATTAAATTTGTTTTTCAAAAAGTAACTCATTTTATCTAAAGAAGTTAAGGTCATAAAAGCAAAGTGGAATAGTGGTAGCCAGTAACTGGGGACGGAAAAAAATGGGGAAATGTTGGTCAAAGGATAGAAACTCTCAGTTATAAGATGAATAAGTTCTGGGGATGTAATGTACAGCATGGTGACTATAGTTAATAGTACTCTGTTGTTACCTGAAATTTGGTAAGAGAGATCTTAAGTGTTCTCATCACAAAAAATTATAAAGGCAACTATGTGAGGTGAAGGATATATTAATTAACTTGATGGTGATAATCATTTCACAATGTGTAGGTGTATCAAATCATCACGTGGTACACTTTGAATATACCCAATCGTCATTTGTCAATTATATCTCAATAAAGCCGGGGGAAAAGGTACCTTATATTTATTATTACATTTTATTGTTATAACACATATATTTTATCTCATTTGACCCTTGAAGTAACGGAACCTAAAAAGCAGTATTTTTAGACATGAAAACTGAGGCCCATTGAGGATTAATGACTCTCAAAGCCACACGATAAGCATTAAAGTTACAACTCCTTCCATGTGTCCTGATTACAAATCATTATCTACTTCTGTAATTTCCTTGCATCATCGAGAACCTGAAACTTTTATCATAAAAACATCTCTAGGAAAGGTAGTACTAAATGCTAATCAACTATGGGGAAAAAATCCATTTTTAAAGGAGTATCTCAACTTGTTGCAATTTGCACATAAAATATCCTTTGTCTCATATACTATGGGATAAAACAGAAGCAGAAACAATGAAATAGGTTCACCATCAGAGATCTGACTTGTCTTAAAATTTAGACAATTCAGGTCATTAGTCATGGTGTCCTAAGGGGACAAAGTATGCCTGATTCCACACTAGTAAAGCCAGAAGCTATCTAATTTACATCCTATACTTAGCTGAGGATATCAGATGTATTCAGGCTGAACAAGTTCAAGACTCTTGCTTGAGTAATTTAAAGGGATGTAACACAGTTTGAATAGTAATTGGTTATTTAATAATCCTGCCTGCAGTGGCAACATAAGCTTGCTTTACTCTTAAGCACTGGATAGGACAAACTGCCTTACTCAGTCCTAGGAAAAGAAATGTTCAACTGAACAAAAGATTTAAAGTTGACCTGATGTGAAATCCTGAAATACATTTTGAAAATGAATGGATTAGCGATAAAATTAATGAGAAAACTAAATTCTCTGAAATGAAACATTTTTGGCATGTGATAACCTGATATGCTCCCCTCAAAAGCCCCTTGGAATTAGCCTAGCTATCTCAGCAAAGCTTTTCTTACATCACGGGTATTACATTAGACAAGCCAACTTGTCTATTTGTCCTTGTCTCACATCACTTTTCACCCTCAACTTTTACTCCATTATGCCAATCTCCTTATCCACGGCAAGATGCTACTTTGACCTTTTTGGTTTTCTCAATATGCTGCTTCATGACTCTCGAAGAGCTTTCCAATACAATTACTACTACCGCCAACCACAACCTCCATATCTGACGCTAAATCCTTGCCTACTAAAGTGCTCATTATCTTTAAAATTGGCATCACTCACTTCTACTTCACACATCTACTGTTTGATATCGAGCCAAGCCTGGATTCCAACTGACTGATCACTTCAGTGCTACGTACAAAGACACCTTAGACTTTACTTCCTTGAACTTTATTGAACATCTTTACTTCCTTTAACACTATATATATGTATGTGTATACACACACACACATATGAAATAGAGAAGGAGGTATATAATATGACATATGTTGTGTGTATATATATATATGTCATATGTCATTATATATAGATATACAATGAGCTCAAGGAAGTAAAGAATTATAAGTACTGTGTTCTTTCTCCAATATCTACTCCTCTTTGCTAAGGCATCAGATGATGTTGTTTGTGACTCAGTAAATCACTATTATCCACCACCAACTGAACAGTGCTGTTACTCTTTCCCATTACTTTATTCTGCAAATACATATTCAGCTACTACTACGTGACTGACAATGTGCTTGTTAGTGTATATTCAGTGGCGATCAAGGCAGTTAGAGGACAGATGAGGAGAGCATCCCAGGAAGAGGCAATACCAGTACAAAGACTGGCATTTGAGAAATGGCAGCAGGTCAGTGTGGCTGAAATGCAGCAAGACTGCAGAAGAAAAAGAAGAAAAATGAAAGGTGGGTCTTGGTAAAGATATTGGATGCATCAGAGCAGTAATGAATTTTAATCAGAGATTGACACAACCTGGTTTATATTTTTAAAAGCTCACCCTTTAGGCCATGTGGAGAATGGAGTAAGTAGAAAGGGATAAAAGTACAAGTGGCAAAGAGAAGTTGGGGGATTATTGTAGTATCTAAGGGTAAATTAGACTAGGATGGAAATAAAATATATGGATGATATATGTCCATTTTCTCTGCTGTTCCATGAGCCTTTTCTTTACTTACTGGGCTATCTGGTGCATCTCCCATAACCACTCTTCTAACCCTTCCTACTGATTTGCAGATTGACTACCTTTTTTTTTCGATCCACCTCCTATTCCACTTTTAGGTACTAAATAGAGTGAAGTCATCCTGTGTGAGTTTCCTCACCCTCCCTCCCTCTAACATCTTAAGTGCCTTTGCCCTGTTTTATTTAAGCATGTGAAACAATTTCTCACTAACCTTCTGTGCTACTTTAGATTCTCCCCAGACAGACACTGAGGCAAGGATTTGAGGTGCAGGTACATAGTCTATCTATCTGGCAATTGATTACAGAAAGTACAAGTGAGAGGAAAGAGAAAGTGAGATTAGGAAAGGTAAGAAGGCAATCAAAGGTGTGTCAATGAGCACATTATTCTGGGGTTCAATCCTGCTGGTGAATCCCTGAGAAGCTGTGAGGAACATGCCTCAGAATTATGCACCAGAAGATGAGATGTCTGGGTGCTTTTTTCAAGTACTTCCATCCCCTCGTAGTTAAAGGTCGCTTCTGGTGACATTAACACATCCCCTCATATTTCTGGGTTGCTCCTGTTTATAGCAAAGCAAGATACTGCATGGAACTCAGGTGGGGAAAGAAATAGGTGGCAGCACATCAGCAACAACTTTATACATCTTCTTATCCCTTCAGGATCTTGTTTATTTCTCTCCCCTATTAAAACACCTTTTAGGCCGCACGCGGCGGCTCATGCCTGTAATCCCAGCCCTTTGGGAGGCCAAGGCAGGCAGATCACCTGAGGTCAGGAGTTCAGGACCAGCCCGGCCAATATGGCGAAACCTCGTCTCTACTCAAAATACAAAAATTAGCCAGGTATGGTGGTGTGTGCCTATGATCCCAGCTACTCGGGAGGCTGAGGCAGGAGAATCGCTTGAAACCGGGAGGCAGAGGTTGCAGTGAACTGAGATCGTGCCACTGCACTCCAGCCTGGGTGACACAGCAAGACTCTCTCTCTCTCAAAAAAAACAAAACAAAACAAAACAAAAAAAAAGACTTTTTAAAGGGGTTATTGTTAGGAGCTATATAATGGATCTTATAATCATCTAGTCCAACCCTATTATGTGAAGATTAGAAAACAAAGCATTCACATTATTCTACTGAGTTTTGGAATGCTATTTGCAAACTTTTTTCTAGGCCCACTTATAAATATATAAATTTTCCATATTTTATGTTAGTTAATAAGATTAAAACCAATTTTAATATCTTGACACCACATTGCCACTTATCAATATGTACTACGTTCTTTACTGGTTCCTCAAATCTCAAATCTATGCCAGCATCTGTTGAATTTTTATAATTTCTACTCAATT
>NW_012117755.1:1119633-1131669 GCF_000951035.1 Colobus angolensis palliatus | reverse complement strand
TTTTTTTTTTTTTTTTTTGAGACAGAGTCTTGCTCTGTCTCTCAGGCTGGAGTGCAGTGCCACTATCTCAGCTCACTGAAACCTTCACCTCTTGGGTTCAAGTGATTCTCCTGCCTCAGCCTCCCGAGTAGTTGGGACTACAGGCGCATGCCACCATGTCTGGTTGATTTCTTTGTATTTTTAGTAGAGACTGGGTTTCACCATGCTGACCAGGCAGGTCTCGAAATCCTGACCTCAAGTAATCTGCCCACCTTGGCCTCTCAAAATGTTGGGATTACAGGCGTGAGCCACTACGCCTGGCCTATCATTCTTTTTTAATTTGCAGACTTTTAAGAACAGGCTAATTCGAAACACAGAAACACAAAAGCTACTTATGTTCCAAAATACTCTACAGAATCTCTTGTTACATGTGCTATGTATGGCCTTTGGGAGAAGTACATTTTTTGTAGTTGTTTTGTGGTTTTTTGAAATGACTAGAAATATTTTTAGGGTCCTAGAAACTTCCAAGGTAAGTGTTTAGAACTTGTGCTTCCAGGAATCTGTCAGCACTTTGGTAAATATTATCTGAAGCATAAGTATAAACAAATTTGAACAGCAGGCTAGCTCACACAGAAATGATTTTATTCACTGGAATGTTTTCACATGTGGTATACTTTATTTTTAGTTTGGTTTCATTTATGATTTATAAGTATGATTCCAAAGGCTTAAATCAGCCGGGCATGGTGGTTCACGCCTGTAATCTCAACACTTTGGGAGGCCAAGGTGGGCAGATCACTTAAGGTCAGGAGTTCGAGACAAGCCTGGCCAACAGGGCGAAATCCCATCTCTCCTAAAAATATACAAATTAGTCGGGCGTGGTGGTGTGTGCCTGTAATCCCAGCTACTGAGGAGGCTCAGGCAGGAGAATTGCTTGAACCCAGAGGTGGAGGTTGCAGTAAGCTGAGATTGCACCAGTGTGCTCCAGCCTGGGTGACAGAGCGAGACTCCGTCTCAAACAAACAAACAAACAAACAAAAAACAAAAAACAAAATCAAAGGTGGTTAAATAATACAATTTTGTTGAATAATTGACACTTTCTACATTAATGCACACACTCAATATATATATTTTAACTTAATTTATACTTAGAATTGTATAAAATTATTTTAGTCAAAGAACCTAATGCAGCTTAGCCTTGATAGATAATTTCATTATCTTTAATTACATGGCAGAATTTCTCCTCATTACTCTTTAACCAAAAGGCTGTGGTAGAAATCACTGATGCTCATTTTTATTGGAAAGTAATTTGTCTAGATTTCCCGATAATTGAGTGATAACTTCAGCACCCCTTAGTCACTTTTCATTATGCAGACGAAATCTGACTCTTAACTTTCAAAAAAAAAACTTTCCATAATGTATTTTCAAGTAACACGAGTTTAATTAAAAAGAACTTTCCCACAGGTTCATGTTTAATCTTGGTTTGAGTCTTGAATATAGAGTGAAGCTAAGTAAAACTTTTTCTGCTTTGGGCAAATTTAGAGCTGCCCAAGGAGATAAAAACAAATGGGGACCTCCCTCTAAGTCTTCCATTTCTCTTTCTCTCCCTCTCTCAACTGTGTTCGGAACACTTTCTCTAAAACACAGAGGCTAAGTTTTGACTGGCTGGAAAAACATCAGTTTGTTTCAGGTTCTTCCTTTCTCCAGCTTCCATTTCAACTCCAAGTGTGGCCCAAAAGAAAAGATAGTCTGCATAAGGATGTTTCAGTCAATGATAAACTGCCTATACCGCAGTGGTCCCATATGATTATAACACAAGATTTTTACTGTACCTTCTAATGGTTAGATATGTTTTAGACATTGAAATATTTACCATTGTGCTACAGTTGCCTACAGTATTCAGTACAGTCACACGCTGTACAGGTTTGTAGCTAAACAAAAATAGGATATACCATAAAACCTAGGTCTGTACTAGGCTATACCATGTAGGTTAGTGTAAGTACACTCTGTGACATTCACACAATGACAAAATTACCTTAGTATGGATTGATCAGAATGTATCCCTGGTGTTAATACATAACTGTATATGTCCTGTGTGTGTTTGTGTGTCACTGAAGAGATATGATTGTAACTTGACCATGAGGAATCAGAAAACTGAAAAGGTAAACAAATTATTGTATCCTGAAAGTCTCAAATGAGTTTTTTGTTTGTTTGTTTGTTTGTTTTTTGAGACAGAGTGTCTCTCTGTCACCCAGGCTGGAGTGCAGTGGTGTGATCTCGGCTCAATGCAACCTCCACCTCCTAGGTTCAAGCAATTCTCCTGCCTCAGCCTCCCAAGTAGCTGGGATTACAGGAACCTGCCACCACACCTGGCTAATTTTTGTATTTTTAGGAGAGACGGGGTTTCACCATGTTGGCCAGGCTGGTCTCAAACTCCTGACCTCAAGTGATCTGCACACCTCAGCCTCTCAAAGTGCTGGGATTACAGGCGTGAGCCACTGCACCTGGTTCAAATGAGTTTTTTTTTTTTTTTTAAGTTCGATATTAAAACAGAAGAAAACCAGAATGCCCTTTGTTCTCACACTCAATAATCTAATAGCTATCAGAATAAAATGTCATAGATATTATTCATTTGGAAGAAAACAAAAAGCATTAAAAATTGAAATAAAATGCTGGCCGTGGTGACTCACTCCTATAATCCCAGCACTTTGGGAGGCCGAGGTGGGCGGGTCATTTGAGGACAGGAGTTAGAGACCAGCTTGGCCAATGTGGTGAAACCCCGTCTCTAATAAAAATAATAATAAAAAAAAATAGCCTGGCGTAGTGACGAATGCTTATAATCCCAGTTAGTTGGGAGGCTGAGGCAGGAGAATCACTTGAACCTGGGAGGCAGAGGTTGCAGTGAGCCCAGATAGTGCCACTGCACTTCAGCCTGGGTGACAGAGGGAGACGCTGTCTCAAAAAAATAAAAAATAAATATAAAAATACCCTGGCCAGGCATGGTGGCTCACACCTGTAATCCCAGCACTTTGGGAAGCTAAGGCGTGCAAATCACAAGGTCAGGAGTTAGAAACAAGCCTGGTCAACATGGTGAAACCCCGTCTCTACTAAAAATACAAACATTAGCTGGGCATGGTGGCGGGCGCCTGTAGTCCCAGCTACTCGGGAGGCTGAGGGAGGAGAATCACTCGAACCGGAAGGGCAGAGGTTATAGTGAGCCGAGATAGTGCCGCTGCACTCCAGTCTGGGTGATAGAGGGAGACTCTGTCTCCAAAAAAAAAAAAAAAACCAAACACCAAAAGAAATAAAAATATCCTGTATTTTCTTCCTTGGCAAAATTGTCTGTAGGATTCACTCATCCATTTATTTAACTAATTTTTTGAATTCCCATTACATTCCAAGCAGATATTAACTGCTAAGGATTCAATGATGAAAGACAAGGTATATAGGAGACCTAGTACATACAGCCTTAGTCCCTTTTCTCAAATTTATACTCTGAAATTCCATTAAGAATGGCTTTATTGGCCAGGCGCAGTGGCTCATGCCTGTAATCCCAGAATTTCGGGAGGCAGAGGTAGGTGGATCACCTGAGGTCAGGAGTTCGAGACCAGCCTGACCAACATGGAGAAACTCCGTCTCTCCTAAAAATACAAAATTAGCTGGGTGTTGTGGCTCATGACTGTAATACCAGCTACTCTGGAGGCTGAGGCAGGAGAATTGCTTGAACCCAGGAGGGGGAGGTTGCGGTGAGCCTAAATCTTGCCATTGCACTCCAGCCTGGGCAACAAGAGTGAAAGTCTATCTAAATCAAAAAAAAAAAAAAAAGATGGCTTTATTTTCATAAACCATAAATTAATGTCATAAATATTATCTATGTTAATAACTATCAGTTGCTTTAATCATGAAAGTGAAAGTGAAAAATAAACTGGTAAGTGAGTCAGGCTAAAATAATTCAATATAATATTTAAAGATTAGAAATATGGTGCATTTGTTTTCTAAAGATTAGCTCCATCTTATCAAATTGGAATAGCATCTGAATTAAAATAACGTGACATTGTCATCAAAGCTCTGATTATTTCTGAAGCATGTGATAGGTATGACTGGACAAAAATTAATACATTAGAAAAGTGAAATAAATAATAATATATATTTCCTTGATATGTTTAATGGAAAACATTGAGAAAACAATTATAATAAAAATGTCTACATCCTTAAAGGCATGCTCACGCCTAACTCAGTTATGAACATCTAGATTAAATTTCATTAAAAGTCAATTATCCATATTAAACATTTCATTTAAATGTTGTGCTCCATTAGAATATATCAAAAACTTACATTTTACTAAAAGAAAGGGACTATAACAAATGATCATATAACTTTATAGCAAAGGTTATAATTTTTGAATGTTTGACTTTAGTTGTTAACGTTTTTAAAGACATGTTCTAATTTTTTACGAAGCATTATAATTAAGCAAAATATCCAATTTTTTCATAGTTTCTGTTTTCAAACTGTGGCTTTGGTAAGCCAAGTTGGAAAACATCTTAGTTTTAATGACCCAAAAGGGGACACTTTGATGTATAGTATAGATTCAAGTGCTTATCACATGGACCATGCTTTCATTTTACTAAAAATATCATAGGTTAAAACTTCACATAGGGAGAAATCACAGAGAATAAGAATCAAAGGAGTAATTAAAAATTGAGGTTTTTGGGAGGCTGAGGCAGAAGAATAGCTTGAACTTGGGAGGAGGATGTTGCAGTGACCCGAGATCGTGCACTGCGCTCCAGCCTGGGTGACAGAGAGAGACTCTGTCTCAAAAAAAAAGAAAAAAAATTGAAGTTTTACATATTTGAGACCTAATGACCAACTGTTTACTTTTGTCAACAGTAATTTTACTGCTAAGTAATTTAAGTGATTTTACTGCCAGTTTCAGTAGGAATACAATTTCCTAATGTAGGTATTTAATATTTTATTCAATATTTTAATATAACAATATTTAGTAGAATATACGCTTCAATTTTGTGAGGACATGTGTTTATTTTTTTGTACAGTGTAAACTAAACAACACATAAAGAGAACACAGGTAACTAGATAAAGAACAATTATTTTCTGCTCCTTATATTAAGAACACTCATTTTCTGTTCTTAGTCATTCAGCAGCATCAGCATCTCCTAAAATATCTGTTAAAAATGCAAAGTTTGGGGTCTCACTTCAGAAGGACTGAATCAGAAACTCTGGGGGTGGCATCCAGCAATCTGTGGTTTAACCAGCCCTCCAGGTGAATCTGATGCCCACTCAAGGAAGGGTGAGAACCACTGTTCTAATCTATAGTCTTCCAAGCGTGTGTGGGAAGATCAAAGAAAAATCGGATCATGGGGCTTTGCGGAGAACAATCAAACAAATACATAAATCAAGGACTCTATAAGCATAATTTAATAAATAGACTGATGATTGTTTTTAACTTATTTTTCTATTTCCTCCTTAGTTTGTACATGCATTTAGAGATAATCTCAGCAATGTCAGCAAGCTTGGTGGCATAGTTCAAGCGGTGAAGGTTCAATAAATAGGTCGGTAAACATTGCAAATCAACACAGCTTTTGATGAAATGTCAAGCAAGACAGAGCTTAGCTATATTCGGCTCAGCTTGAACTCATAAACCATTAACTGGCCTCTGTACTTCCAAGACAGTCTGATGAATAAAATACAGATATAAAATTTAAAAAAATATATAGAGATTAGTAAAAAAGTAATCTATAAGTGAGAAATGACAACCACTTAGTCCAGACCAAATGAGAGAGAAGACTTGGAAAAGGGTAACTCTTCTGACAAATCAAGTTATGGGAAAATTCGAGACCCAAATAGACTTTTGACTTCGGATTGTCTTTATTCCCCAGACATGTTTTTAATTTAATGAGGTGTATTTTATCCTAACTCTTTTAGCTCACCCCGCCAAAAAAAAAAAAAAAAAAAAAAAACTAGCTGTCTTCCTAATGATAGAGAAAATTTGTCCAAGTCAGAAGCTCTTTGGAATTTTAATAAAAGTAACATAATTTAGAAATATACTTTGAATATACAGATTGTATATACTGGCAACAGAATATATGCTAATTTAGAATTTTAGGATATTCTATAATTTAAAAAAATAATCTGATAAATCACTACACCTTTTCACTTTATTTAGAAGCTAGCATTTAATAATAGGTGTTTAACCTCTAAAATCATTCTGAGATATTTTGAATAATTAGGCAGCTTGGAATTACTGTTTACAATTGGCTCAGTTTGCTTCCTAATAAGTTGTGCTTGTCTGAACATGTCTAAGTTACTAATCACAAGGATCCTTGTTATTTCCCTTTTCTTTGATTAAAAACTTCTTAAAAATGTGTATGGATGTATATGTGTATGTGTGTGTATATATATACACACACACATATTTATATGCGCATATATGTATAAATAAGCCTATATATATATAAAACACATGTTTTTCTATTGTTAAGATAAAAATCCCTCTCATTAGTTTTCTAATGAGTTTATGAATGTGTAGTCTATGTCCTTAGAAATTTAATTTGAGGTAAAAATATTATCATTTATAGATTAGGGTCTGGATAATTTTTTTCTTTTCTTCATACTAGAAATAATTTTAGATACTGAAGACAAAGTTAATTAAAGTCACAACCCAAAAAGTAGAAAAAGGGTTCCTTCTCATTTTAGTGATTTGCATTATCCTATAGGTTATTGGTGTCAAACCCCTTTCTTCCCTTCCTCACAACAAAAGCCCCAATTTAACTTTTACAGAAAGGTATATGGAATAGGAGTCATCCAAATATATCCCACGGGTTGCAAATTGACCAAAAGAGTCACCTTTAGGGAAGCCTGCTTCTGAATGCTTGTGGAATTTATCATTATTCGGAATGGCTGTTGCATTTATCTGCAGCTTTTACTCACCAGATGAGACCTCAGACATTTCAAATTCTGCGGAGGCTGGCTACACCTTCATAGGGAAGCTTTTTGCTGATTTCCCTGTTGGTACTTTTCTCTTACACATTCTATGGGGTATGATAAACCTGGAGGTAGAGTCATAGCCAAGCACAGATAAAGCAGGCACATAATCTCTGACCAGCCTCACAAAAGCAGACAAACACACAATCTTTTTGCACCTGTTTCTTCCACTCCGGTTGCCGTGAATAGTGAAGTGTTCCTCACAGATTCAGCTTCACAGACAGCATTTTGCAAACACTCCCCTCTCACAGCAATGGTTTCTTCCCTCACTGGCTCAATCTACCTGATTACGTTCCCTTCTAATCAGTAACCTCAGTTCCTCTAGAAATAACTGTGTCGTCTGCTTTATATAGGATTTATCTGAGTCTGAAGCATAAACTGGAAAGTAGAATTAGAGGAGCTGATTATTATGAAGACACCTGTATTTTTGTCTGGTATTCACAGGAACTTGACAGTGCACTCATTTATGCAAACTGGTGTTAGTGGAAAAGAAGAAGAAGCACAGAAGGAAGCAAAAAGAAGAGGCTGGACCTATAAAGTTGTGCACCTGTGTGATGCTAGGAGAAGAACAGAACTCTAAAAATGTCCGATGCTGCTCAAAACACATTTGAACTTCCTATGAAAACCAAGAGTGCTTGACATACAAATATCTTCCTCCAGATACACCTTTAAAAATATATTTTAAAATCTGAAACAATCTTAAACTCAATCTAAGCCACAATGCACAAGTTAATTCTCAAGGCAAATGAAGGTTAAGAATGAAACTTCATCCACGTAAACCCTGTCTTTTTTAAAAAAAAAGAATTAAAAGGAATAATCTGTATAACTTACTCAAATTTGCATTTGAAGTTAAACCTTGAATCCTGCTTCTTGAGAAAACAGAATTGTGTCAGGCTTCTGTAATGACTGTTTACCCAGAGCATAAGATTGAAGTGGATTTTCAGATTAAAAATAAAACTCTTAAGTATGTCAATCCCCAGCTGATCAAAGCCTATAAACTAAATTTTTCCAAGGGCTTCATTAACAATATACCCAAGTAGAGCTGCAGTTCTTGGTTTTCTTTAGAGTAAGTTGTTAAAATGATTGAAGTTCATGTAAAAGAAACCCAGAGTTATAGTTAGGGTTTGCTTTTTGTTTTGTTTTGTTTTGTTTTTTGCCAGTGCCTGGCAAACAGTATGTGCTCAACACATGTTTATTTAATGCACCCAAAAGCATACAATATAAAGTGTCATTATCATTGCCAATGACATTTCTAAAAAGCCAAGTTCTATACTTATTTCAATTTTACATAAGCCACAATTTTACAAGGCTTCAAACAAACAAACAAAAAAACCCAAATCTTGTTTTATTTAATAGAAAATATTCGGCAATTATAAGCATGTACTGTGCTGGCAGTAAGTTAAAGTGTGACTGATTTTTTTCCCCTCCATTTCCTACTCTCAATTTTCAGATGTGGAAATTTCATTTGGAGAGAACAGGAGGTGTTGGTGGGAAAAATCTCATTAATCGTACCGTATTCCCTTGTCTACAAAGAGTACTGCATCCAAATTACAGAAGAACTAAAGAAACCTTGTAGCATGAGTATATAATTAGCAGTGCTGCTAAGTGAATGGAAATGGAGGTTGCCTAACTTAATTAACTGTAATCATTACTCATTGTCATACTGCTTAGAAAGATTAGTTGAGGGTATTTCTTCTGTGGTATTACTTTAGGCATTTCTCCTTCCCTCTTAAATGTGTAAACAACTACACTGTAAAGAAAGAATTAGCATGCCCTTTGAATCAGATAGAAACTTTTCTGAACAAGTAAGTTCCATGTCTTAGCTCAAGGGGGGCAAAACAGGAACGATGAGAAAATATTTAGTTGGGCCAAAGTTCGAGAAATTAAGAAAAAAGTAGTTAATTACAGAAGTTACTGGCTTGAGGAGGGAAAAAAGGAAACCTATATATGAGTTTCTGTAAATAAATTAGCTCTTGGCCAGGGAAGAAATAAATAACAAATTAAGATCTAAAGCGAAAAATTAAGGGCAACACAGTATAAATCTATAGTACTGTCTGAAGAAGTTGTTCACAATTGCACAACAATGCAAGATTCCACAATGCACCTTCAAGGACACTGTAGCTAAGGATTGCTTTCTGATGATTTATCCTTTTAGCAGAAGACATGTGCATCTGGGAATATTGGTTCTTTTGAATAAAAATCACCTCATACCTAAAAGGAACCTTTATAAATATCAGAGAAACAGGAACGTCTGTGATGACGATCATTGGTGGGGCTTGGCCTCATTAGCTCTGGGGTCACTAGTGTAAAAAACGGTTCACAGGGACTCTCTTCTAATAGGGACTTCATTCATACACACACACACATACACACACACACACACATACATATTGAGATGGAGTTTTGCTCTGGCTGCCCAGGTTGGAGTGCAATGGCATGATCTTGGCTCACTGCAACCTCTGCCTCCCGGGTTCAAGCGATTCTCCTGCCTCAGCCTCCGCAGCAGCTGGGATTACAGGCATGTGCCACCATGCCCGGCTAATTTTGTATTTTTAGTAGAGACGGGGTTTCTCCATGTGGGTCAGGCTGGTCTCCAACTCCCGACTTCAGGTGATCCGCCTGCCTCGGCCTTCCAAAGTGCTGGGATTACAGGCGTGAGCCACCACCCCCAGCTGGGACTTCATATTTAATGAGGCTTTTCACTGTTCTAGGAATCTAACTGAGTTTCAGGTATTGCATTCAAGAATCTTCTCAGCAAACCTGCAATATCGGTAATGTTATTCCTTAAACTCATTTTACCGGTGAGGAGATTGGAACTCAGAGAGGTTTTTCAGTCATCCAACTAACTAGAAGTGCTTAAGAATCCAGCTCTACCTGATTCCCTAAACAAGTGTGTGTCAAGAGTTAATGGGCACACAAACCACCTGGGTATCTTGGTAAACTATGGGTTCTGGTTCAGTAATTTTAGGTGGGAACTGAGATTCTGCATTTCCAATAAGCTCCCTGGTGCTGCTGTGGCTGCTACTCCTGGTGGTCTTCGGACAACACATCGGCTAGCGAGGCCCCTAGACTCGTGCTTCTCAAACTTTGCTGATATTAGACCCCCTGAAGAACTTCTTTTTTTTTTTTTTTTGATATGGAGTCTCGCTCAGTCGCCCAGGCTGGAGTGCAGTGGCGTGATCTGGGCTCACTGCAAGCTCCACCTCCCGGGTTCACGCCATTCTACTGCCTCAGCCTCCCGAGTAGCTGGGACTACAGGTGCCCGCCACCTCTCCAGGCTAGTTTTTTTTTTTTTTTTGCATTTTTAGTAGAGATGGGGTTTCACCGTGTTAGCCAGGATGGTCTCGATCTCCTGACCTCGTGATCCGCTCGCCTCGGCCTCCCAAAGTGCTGGGATTACAGACGTGAGCCACCGCGCCGGGCCTGAAGAACTTCTTTAAGAAGAAACCCAGTCCCCAAACTGTACTTCATATCAATGACATCAGAGTCTCTAGAAATGAGACTCAAGCAATTCTAATGAACAGCCAAGTTTGAGAATCTGTACCCATTGGCATGTTGTTCTCAAATTAGGTGCTCATCAGAATCAACTGAAGAGCTCATTGTAAACACAGAGACCTACATTCGTTAAAGCGGTGCTAAGACTTAGGCCTTTGCACATTTAGGTAGACCCCCAGGGGATTCTGTTATCCAACAGTTTGAGGACCACTTCCTAGAATATGCTCTTTCAAATCAATCAGACCAAGCCCTAAAGACAACCTTACCATTCAGGCAAAAAAGTTGTGAGTAGGAGCTTGTTTTCACGCATGTCTTCAGGGTTCCTCGGTTTGATAAGATATCCTCCAAGCTAAAAATTCATGGGGCCCTCACACCACCACATCCCCCAGTTACAGACATTTATTTAAACCTCTGTTGTGAGTATCAGTGTACTCATTGTATACTTATACTGCGTGAGGTTTTTTTATGCCTGTTGTTGCGCATTAAATCTATTACTTTGTCAGTACTTCAAGGAAAAGCATATCCATGTTGTAAGACATTTCATATATGCCCAGGGTAGCTGTATAATGAAAAGGAATTGATTTTGAAAAAGAACCTAATCTGAAATGAATAGACAAAATGATCCCTAAACTCAGTAACCTAGTTCATAAATAATCCTCAACTCCTCTTCAAGGGCTTGTGAAGATGAGGGTCATTTTGAGAAGTGACACATTTTGGCTTCAGGGGAGTTTTAGCATAACTGCTGTCAGATTGTATCTTCTTAAACATTTTTGTTGGCAGTGAAAGGAAGATGTTAGATCATGTTAGAAATGTAATTAATGGGGTCAAAATTTTACTTCCTTACAGCTCCTAAGAGCACATACTTACAGGAAACTCTTTTGGATAACTCCCTTAATATTAGTTAGGATTGTCCAACTATTCCTTTAAATGAGCACAACTGGGGCCACTCCTTATGGCTCTGGGCATTGCACCTTGCACAAAGGTGCTTGAGTATCATACCCACATTCCCCCCAGCCATCCATGTGATCCTGGAATAAAGCAGAGTCATACTGAAAAAAAAAGTGTGCGAAGGGGGGCGGAGCAAGATGGCCGAATAGGAACAGCTCCAGTCTCCAACTCCCAGCGCGAAGGACACAGAAGACTGGTGATTTCTGCATTTCCAACTGAGGTACTGGGGTCATCTCACTAGTGAGTGCCCGACAATCGGTGCTGCTCAGTCAGCTGTTGCAGCCCGACCAGCGAGAGCTGGAGCAGGGCGAGGCATGGCCTCACCTGGGAAGCACAAGGGGGAAGGGAATCCCTTTTCCTAACCAGGGGAACTGAGACACACAACACCTGGAAAATCGGGTAACTCCCACCCCAATACTGCGCTGTAGGCTGAAGGGCACACCAGGAGAATATACCCCACGCCTGGCCGGGAGGGACCCACTCCCCCGGAGCCTCCCCCCTTGCTAACACAGCAGTCTGCGGGGATCTAACTGCAGGGCAGCAGCGAGGCTGGGGGAGGGGCGCCCGCCATGCTGAGGCTTAAGTAGGTAAACAAAGCCGCTGGGAAGCTCCAACTGG
>NW_012117755.1:1093482-1114098 GCF_000951035.1 Colobus angolensis palliatus | reverse complement strand
GAAGATGCCTCTTTAATTTTCAAAGAGTACCATATAAGCGAGTAGCAGCCCTGCGGACAACAAAGTATAATAAAAAAGTTTGGGATTTCAGTTGGAAGGCATTAGGAACTAATTTTATGACCTAGGACAAGATATTTAAACTTTTGGCATCA
This sequence comes from Colobus angolensis palliatus, assembly GCF_000951035.1. Taxonomy (NCBI): domain Eukaryota; kingdom Metazoa; phylum Chordata; class Mammalia; order Primates; family Cercopithecidae; genus Colobus; species Colobus angolensis. The sequence continues at coordinate 1,113,946 of NW_012117755.1, read as the reverse complement.
CGAGGTCTTCCATTTATAAAATAGCGTGGCAACATGCCATAGACAGTCAACACTCAGGCTCTGGAGTCAAAGCAGTTTAACCAGGGCCTGAATTCCATTTCTCCTATGTACTACTAGCTGCATAATCTTGGCATGTTATATTATTTATATCACATTTCATTATCTGTAAAATGGGGATAATATTAATTCCAGCCTCCTGGGGCTATTGTTAGATTCCACTACACGGTGCTTAACACAGTTCCAGATACAGAGTTAGTGCTAAATAAATAGTAGCTACTATTTATCAACAACAATAATAAGATGATAATCACTCACATTTCCCAAGGCTTTGGAGGAAATTAAATCAAATGATGCATACAAAATAAGCCTTTGAAGTGAAAAACACCATAATGATGTTGAAGATGGGTTTTCTTCCTTTTAGGAATATGTTTGCCATATCTTTTGATTTTAAAGAAATAGTAGTAGTTTAAAAAAAAACAAACAAAAGCAAGTAGGGCCACCAAAGGTCTGTCTACAATAATTGTTCTGAGGGGTTAGGTTCCTGTTGAGAGTTGGAGCCAAACCTAGCACCTATAGTACAAACCTAAATATACAATACATCAGGGAACAACGTAGACTTCGAATGTACAGATTTAAAACTAGAACTTCAATAACCTGATGATGTGCTGAATAAATTGGAAGTAATTCCATTACATCTTGTCTCTAGAGTTATTATTCCCAATAATCACAATTTTTTAAAATGACCATCTTGAAAATTGTGTTTCCTGGAGTCACCTCCAAGTAGCAGTAAGCTACCCATCTCCTATTACAAAAAGAAAAATGAGACCAACTTGTAAACACATTACCCAATAAAGTACCTTAAAGTGCAAGCAGGGAGGCATTATTGCTCAATGGAAGTCAATTTAAAATAAGAGGTTACAGAGCTTTCTCAATAAGAGTAAAGGATCCCAGCCATAATTGTTCTGCAGTAATTTTGGAAAGGTATACTTTTATTCAAACTGTGCTATGATTTTGGCTTCTCTCCTAGGGAGGAACTTTTATTTCAGTAACTGAGTTCATGAAAAGCCCAATTCTTTGCAGCTCTTCAGCCAGCAGCATTTTTTTCAGTTTCTACAATCACATCACTGTGTTGAGTGTGTGTCTGTTTACTTAAGATTTTAAGCACAATTCTTCATGGCCCATTTATTTTTGAATATTGTTCTTTTATTTTGATTGCATATCTTTCCCGTAGGGTTACAGCAAGTTTGAAGAAAAATCAGACAATAAAACACTCACTCAATATCATAGGGGTATTTGCTTTCAAATGTCAAACAGAATGAAAATCTATCAGGTTGGTTATTTGAGATGATTAGTGTTAATTTTTGCACCTGATGACCAAAAATCATTTTCAAATTCGATATAAGGAACTTTTGCACAGAAATCTTACACCATGGAATATCTCTAAGTGTTAAGTTTTATATAAACAAGAACATCTGGAAGAACTTGAGCCAACTTGGGAGCTATTATTTTACCCAGCCTCCTTCATCAAACAGAACTCAGAACTCCCCTCCGTGAGTTTTAAGCTTTTCTCAATGAACTGAGTAATGGAATCTTGAGGGGCACCTTTAAATCCAGCAGTAGAAGCAAAAACCTTCCCCACTGATAAGCAAAAGAATATTTCTGGCAACAAAACCTATCAACTATAGTAGGTATATATCTAACTCAGTCAGCCTTCAATTAAATGCAAGTCAGTAACCCCTGAAGGCAACAACAAGGGCTTAGAGTAAAATAAAATAGTCCACAGATATACTGCAGAAGATCCAGTCTCAGAGAATGATCTGCTTAACACTTGGCCCTGAGATTTTTTTAAAATGTCCTGGAACATTCAAAACCTCACAGTGACCACAGTTAAAAATAATGTATTATAGGTTTCAAAATTGCTAATCGATTTTTAATGTTCTCACTATAAAAAAATAAGTTGGTGAGGTGATAGATATGTTAATCAGCTCGATTGACTCTTTATACAACATACACATAGATCAAAAACATCACGTTGTATCCGGTAAATATGTACAACTATTATTTGTCAATTAAAAATACATAAATTTTTTTTTAAAAAACTTCAGTACTTCCAAGACCTGGGAGCAACTATGTGGTAAGCCCATTAATTTATAACTGGGACTGTAAACCAACAGAACGAATTCTTCCACTTAAAATCATCATTTGATTAATGACATACCCATACATTACATTTCCTATACAAGAACAACATATAATGTATGGTATTTATTATCACAAAATTTCTAGAAATGATAAAATAAGCCCAATTCTGTGGATATAGTCCTGGTCTAAATCCCCATGTGTCTATAATGCTGTCACGTATATCTTCTTAAAACACTAGTGTCTTCAAATCACCTACCCTCATTCTTCTAAACCTAACTCTTGATAAGATAGTTTCTATCCATTGTCCAAACTTCATCATCTGCCTTTCATTTCTCAACACACTAAGCTGACTTCTACTGAAATGCACTATTCTACAGGATTCTCTCTCCATTAGATTATAAGATATTTAAGAATAGAAAGACTGGCTTTTTTACAGCTTTCCAGTCCCTAGTGCTTCCTAGCACTATTCCTGGAACATAGTTACCACAAAGCAAACATCTACTTCATGTTTCACATTGATATATACCCCACTAACGTCCAATACATGTTATTTAAACAAATACTAGTCTCTAAATACTTGCACATCTGTTCAAAAATTTTATAAAATATGCTAGATCATTTCTATTGTGGAAAATTAGAAGCAAACTAAATATTCATGAAATAGAAATGAAAACAATTCTGGTACATCCTATTAATATATTTATAGGCAGACAATAAAAAATCATATTCTTATGGAATATTTAACTAGGTTGGAAAACCATATAATATATTAAGTGAATTAAGCAGCTTCCAAAACTATGTGTATGCTAAAATACTAAAATATATTATTCTTAGTGGTTAAAAACCTAGGCTCTGGAGCCTGAATGCATGGTTTAGAATTCCGGCTCCATTTTATAATGGCATTGTGAACCTGAACAAGTTAATGCATCTCGTTATTGCACCAATTTTCTCATTTTTAAAATGGTCTAATAACAGTACTTATATCATAAAATTATTTTCAGGTATAAAGCAATAATATTTAACATATAAGGTAATTGAAACATGGGTGCATACCAAGTGCTAGTAAATATTAGCTATCATTATATAGTTCTCAATAGGAAGGTCTGTGCCAAACAAGTAACACTGGTTATTCCTGAATAGCAAAATTATAGGTAACTATTACCTTCATTGTGTTTTTCTGTATTCTACTTTTGGCAATGAGTGTATATTATTTTGTATTATAAAAATTCAGGCTGGGCTTGGTGGCCCGTGCCTATAATCCCAGCACTTTGGAAGGCCAAGGCCAGAGGATTGGTTGAACCCAGAAGTTCAAGACCAGCCTGAGCAATGTAGTGAGACCCTGTCTCTACAAATAATTTTTTTTAAAAAATCAGCCAGGGATGGTGGCACGCACCTGTGGTCTGGGAGGGCAAGGCTGCAGTGAGCTGTGATGAAGCCAATGCACTTCAGCCTGGGTGGCAGAGTGAAACCCCATCTCAAAAAAAAAAAAAAAACCAAAAACACAAAAACAAAAAAGAGCCAGATTCCTCTTAAAATATGCAAAACTATTTACCGAACATTACATTGGTAAGATGCATACATTGTTAATGAAACAATGCTGGGATACTAGATCAAAGAAGTATTGTCATCACAAGTAGCAAGCTGCCTGTAAAATAGTAGACATTGCTCTCCAAAAATTCTGTATTTCATTAGTGCTATGGGCTGAATATTTGTGTCCTTCCAAAATTCATATGCAGAAACATAAACCCCAATGCCACAGTTTTAAGAGGTAGGGTTTTAAGAAGGCTATTAGGTCATATAAGCAGAGCCCTTATGAATGAGATTAGTGCCCTTATAAAAGAGGCCAAGGAAACTTGTTTGCCCTTCCATTATGTGAGGGTAAAGGAAGAAGGCACCATCTGTGAAGCAGACAGAACCTTCAGCAGACACTGAATCTGCCAACATTTTGATCTTGGATTTCCTGGGCTGCAGAAACAGTTCTGCAGCAATAAATCTTCGTTGTTTATAAATTACACAGTCTATGATATATTTATTATAGCAGCCCAAACAAAGACAATTAGGAATAAGAAGTACCAAAAATTACCATCATTGATATATGATGAGGTTAAACATTATATAAAAGATATTTCTACAGAGGTATTTTTAAGTGGTACAAGTTTAATATATATAAAATACAAGTTTAGTATATATTTTACATACTCAAGTTTAAAAACTATATACATATATATTAAAATGTATCACATAAAAATACCTCTGTAGAAATATCTTTTCTATAGTTTTTAACCTCGTCATTTATTGGAATTTGTTACGGAGGGAGATCGTCCCCTGCTCCCTTAAAGTTCATAGAAATAGGTCAATGCCGTCTTTCGGGGCTCTCCCAAGACTATTACAACAAAATGGGGTGTAGCAAGATAAATAAAACACACTTAGGTAAGGTGTGCTAGGATTTCCAACCACTTTAACTTGGCATGAGGACTATTAGTCTAACAGAATGAGGTAATGAGAACACATCAACTGAAGCATAAATGTTCTCTTTTTATAGTGGTGGGGGGAGGGTAACGGGAGAAATGAGTAAAAATGAGGTTTCAGCTTCTAGTTTCACTAGGAATAGACAAGTTAAAAGGTGAAACGTGAGATAATAGAAAGTTTGATGTAATTTAATAGCACTGCAACCATCAATTATTATTTGAACATTTTTGGTAAAGCTTCCTTTTACATCCAAGAGGCCCAAGTGAAATCACTGTGTTCTTACATTTACCCATATCATTTCTTTTTTTATTTTTATGAGCTCCTTCTTCTGCTGAATAAATAAGTATTTCAGCACACAAGAAGTTGTGCCTTAGACGTCGTTCTAACAGTGCCTGCATACCGTAAGTGCTCAACAATTGCTTGATGAGTAACATGCATTCAGCAAGTGAGGCAAAAAAGAAATTACCCTTTTTTGGAATGAACTAAGAGAGACAGAGAACTGAAAAAGTATAGACATGAGGAAGAAGAAAAATAATGAAGGAACAGAAGATGATGTCAGTGTGAGTAAATATAATTCCTATATATTAATGAATGTGATATGTTACATTCATATTAAAAGTTTATTAACAAAACATCACCACAATGAATATAGTTGAGATTTCCCTTGCTATGTGATAGGTACTGGTCTAAGCGATTTTTATTTGTTAATTTTCTTGTCTCAGCAATCCTATGAGGTAGGTGCTATTATTAATTCTATTTTTCTGATGAAGAAACTAAGGAAAAAAGAGAGTCGGTGTATAAAAAAGACAGTATAAAAAGGTGTATAAAAAGAGAATCCTACAGTATAGTACTGAGAGAAAATGAAAGAGTTGGATTTCCAACCCAGAAAGTTTGGCTTGGAGTCTGTCCTTTTAACCAAAATATTCTTAAACATCTGTCTACATTGTCTGCATTTATATATGCATTAGCTGAATAATTTTTAATGTCCCTTGAGTTAGAGAAATACTACTATTACCTATTCGACAGGAAGAAACACCAGGCATAAATGACTTGGCCTGATCACTCAGCTATTATATTGGCAGCAAAGCCTTTCTTTGGCATTACTTAATTCATATTCTCACAGTAACAGCATTCTCCTATCCCTAATTCTCAGTGCTTTAGGCTATTTCCCAGGAACATGCTATATAACTGGAAAGAGATATAAGTACAATTTGCCAGCATTAATAATAGGGACATTGCTCCTTGCATTTGCTACTTCTCCCTGTATCTGTCTACTTTTATTTTTTTTCTTATTCCCTAAACACTCTATCTCTATTGTGCTGATTTTTTGAAGATATTCATCTATCTTGATTTTCCTTACATTTTTTTTCTTTTTGCCTTGGAGTAATGTTTCCTTTTCTTTTCCACCTGGAATAGATTATTGTCATTTCAAGGCCTCCCTGTGAGCACTGTTTTCTCCTTTTTATTGCCATTCTTCAGTATTTTTACTGGTACTCGTAACAGTTCTCCTTTTCTTGCTGGCTCCTGGCGTGGGTTTGTTACTATTTCTTGTTCTTTGATGTTTCCCATATCTGATTGTTCCTTCTCAACCCTGCTTTCTGCCACATTTACCTCTTTGCTATTATTTGTTTCCTATTTTGAAGGTTGACAACTAAGGGGACAGTATCATTCCTCAATGTGTTTCTCCAGCTTACTCATGAAACCAGCAGCAGCCTCCTTCACACATAAAATATCTAGTCCAGGAGGGCAAAGTGACTCACGTCTGTAATCCCAGCACTCCGAGAGGCCGAGATGGGAGGATAAGTTGAGGCCTGGAGTTTGAGACCAAACCAGGCAACAAAAGGAGACCTCCATTTCTACAAAAATTAGCCAGATGTGGTGGTACAACTGTAATCCTAGCTACTGGGGAAGCTGAGGTGGGAGGATCGCTTGAATACAGGAGTTCCAGGCTGCAGTGAGTTACGATGGCGCCACTGAAGCCTGGGAGACAGAGCAAGACCCCTGTTATAGTTTGAATATTTGTCCCTGCCATAATCTCATATTGAAATGTAATCCCTCATGTTTGTTTGTTTTTGAGACAGAATTTCACTCTTGTCATCCAGGCTGGAGTGCAGTGGAGCGATCTCAGCTCACTGCAACATCTGTCTCCTGAGTAGCTGAGATTACAGGCACCAGCCATCACGCCCGGTTAAGTTATTCCCAGTGTTAAAGGTGGGGCCTGGTGGCAGATGATTGGATCATGGGGCTGTATTTCTCATGAGTGGTTTAACACCATCCCCTTGGTGCTGTCTTCAGATGGTGAGTGTATTCTCATGAGATATGGTTGCTTAAAAGTGTCTGACACCTCCCACTCTCTCTCTCATGTTCCTGCTCTGGCCATGTGACATGCCTGCTCCCCCTTCACTTCCACCATGATTTTGAGCTTCCTGAGGCTTTCCCAGAAGCCAAGAAGATGCCAGCATTATGCTTCCTGTACAGCCTATGGAATCTTGAGCCAATTGCTCTTTTCTTTAAAAATTACCCCATCTCGGGTATTTCTTTATGGCAGTGTGAGAATTGACTAATACAGCTCCATCACTAAAAAAAAAAAAAAAAGATCTACTCAAAGTTGGAAAGTGAACATTAGGGAAGTACATGCTTTGTATAAATATAAACCTTTGGACTCCCAGCTTCTTCCTTTGCCTATCAGCTTTAAGGGATAGTAGTTCTGTTTGACTTTTGAAAGGACAGAACAAGATCCTTATATATCACGTTTCCGCTATCAGTAGTTAAGAGCTTTTGCTATAAATTGAAAGTATCATGGACACATTCCTTAGTTAGCAGTCACTGCATGTCATTAATTAGGTCTTGAAATGATGTTCTTAAATGCTGTTTAATTTCTATGAATTTCAAGTGGGATTACCCAGCAAGTACATTGCCAGTATATGTAGTAAGTAGGTAGTTTTCTTTTAACATTATGAATGTTATTCTCAAAATTTTAGGTTGTTTTTATAAGGGACAGTGTACAGTTTGGGCTTTTGTGCTAATTGGAGGTTGACAAGGGAAAAAGGGATAGTTTTCCAGCATGCTTTCTAGGTTTTTCTAAATAGTACAAAGATGTTCAGGAGGAAGAAAATATTGCTATTTTAAATGGAATATTTTCCATGCTAACTTAAGCATATCTCAGGATTCAAGCAGACATTTGGATATTTTCCTCATCTCAGACAATAACTACTATGATCTTGAACAAATCTCTCCGTTTTCTGATTCTCAGTTTTCTCATCTATAAAATAAGGGAATTGGACTAAATAATTTTGTTTCCATTTAGCTTTAGCACTCTATGACTTTTATCCATTTACTTATACAACACTGCTCCTGAGAAACATACATTTATACAATTATAAGGATAAACGCCCAGGACTTCATTTAATAGATTTTCCTAATACCACCACTGTACTGTACTGGTAACAGACACTTTCCCCTGTATAAGCAAGTTATCCTGCAGATGTTAATGGAGTGACCCCAAAAGGCCAACAGAAATTAAAGAAACTTGGCAAAAATGAACAAACAAAAAACTAGCCGTGGCATACAGATTAAGTATATTTACACCAAGTTACGATGTTTTAGTGATTTCCCCATTTAAAGTTACTGATACATACGTGTGTGTGTGTATATATATATATACACAAAATCATCAGTATGTTTTCCCCTAGATAATAATTGTTAAGTATCATTCAATAATTGTTACATGCTGTATACTTTTTTTTTTTTTTTTTTGAGACGGAGTCTTGCTCTGTCGCCCAGGCTGGAGTGCAGTGGCACAATCTCGGCTCACTGCAAGCTCCGCCTCCTGGGTTCACGCCTTTCTCCTGCCTCAGCCTCCTGTGTAGCTGGGACTACAGGCGCCTGCCACCACGCCCGGCTAATTTTTTATATTTTTAGTGGAGACGGGGTTTCACTGTGTTGACCAGGATGGTCTCGATCTCCTGACCTCGTGATCCGCCTGCCTCCGCCTCCCAAAGTGCTGGGATTACAGGCGTGAGCCACCGCTCCTGGCCTACATGCTGTATACATTTTAAGCGATATAGATCTACTCAACAAACCTAAAATGTAAGTAGTTGTTTTCCTAATTTCCAAAATTAAGAGAGGCAGAAAGAGGTTAAGCAACTTGCCTAAGGTCACAGTTATTAAATAGCAGCATTGAGATTAGAACTCACCAATCAGCCTGGCTCCAGAATCCATGCATCTGATAACTGCTTCTTATAATATGGTTGTGTTCATCCATTTTCTTGTTTATCTATTGTGAGGTTGCCAGTATGATTTCTTAAAAGGCCTGTTGGAGTCAGGAATATGTCCCTAGGTCACAGAGCTCAGAAAATTTTAGTAACCTAAAACTTGACTCAATTCTCCTGAGCAGTATTCTCAGTGTGACCTCGTTACTGGTCAAAAGTTTTAAACGAGCAGTTACTTATTTTTTGCTGCTCTCACTAATACATGTCTTGCGATGTATGACCAAAGGGGTTGACTTGTGCACTCAAAATGCAAAAAAAGTACTATAAATATAGAGTAGAAATGGAAATTGGCCATATAATATGACAATTTAAAAATTTTAAATATCTGATTTTCACAAGTCATAAAGAGCCTCTATGATATTCAGTATGATTGGAGAGTTTGAATTGTGAAAACTTTATTAAGGAGACTAGTTAGAAACTAAGCAGAGTTTTCATGGATTGCATGACACTACTTTCATTTTCTTTGCAGTCATCATGCAAGTAAAATTTTATAGGTTCAACACACTCCACATACACCTAATTGCTCTCTAGGGTAGTAAAACAACCAAGCAGTGAATCCACAAAACCAGTTCAGTGAGTTTCATTTAAACCATGCATACACTACCAAAAGGTGACTCACAGCAGAGGAAATTAATTTACTAGCCATGAAAACGCAATTCTTAATGATCCCAATACTATGACAGTACCTAAAATGTCTTGTGTGTATATATTTGCATATACATGTCCACACATTTTATAGCAAGAACATAAACATTTCAAACTGAAATGCCTAAGTAATCCTTAAAGATAGCTTTTGTCAAGCTAAAATCTGGTCAGAAAATGAAAGTTAGGACTTTTCTTTTCTTTTATTTTTTGAGATGGACTTTCACTCCTGTTGCCCAGGCTGGAGCGCAATGACACAATCTCAGCTCACTGCAACCTCCGCCTCCCAGCTTCGCAATTCTCCTGACTTGGCCTCCCACGTAGCTGGGATTACAGACATGTGCCACCATACCCAGCTAATTTTGCATTTTTAGTAGAGAAAGGGTTTCACTATGTTGGGTCTGGAACTCCTGACCTCAGGTGATCCACCCACTTGGCCTCCCAAATTACTAGGATTATAGGCGTGAGCCACTGTGCCCAGTGAGGCTTTTAAATTGGTGAAAATGCCAACCATTCAATTTTTACTTTGAATAATCAAAACTGAAGTGATTTAAGTAGTGACTCATCATCCAGTGTAACCTAGCACAGCAATAGAGATTTTGTGTGAAACATACCAAAGGAAAGGTTTGGGGTTTTTAATTGTATAATTGACTAATTCTTGGGCACCTCCTTCCCTCAATCAAAGATACATCATCTGAATAGTTCACAGCCTCCCCCAAATAAATGAAAGTGACAGGCTCTGTATTTCTTAATTTGACGCCTTTCAAAGATAAGGTTAATGGAATTAAGTTAACCACAAAGATTATTGTAAATTAAATGTTATATCCTTAGATGTCTGAGTTAATTTAATGCATTTCAATAAAGATGAAGTTAGGAAACATAAAAAGGAAAATTTATGGGACTAATTTAAATGGTATCTTTCCACATCTCTTGTGCATGCTAAAGCATAGCCTCTTATGTTTGTCAACTCCCAAATATTGTTGCAGGGAAGAGATAGAGGTCCCAAGTTGTCTTAAGAATGTGGAGTCAAATGTTCAATATGATTTTAGGAACAGCCATATGAAATGAAATAGTCATTTCCAAGTAATTCAGCTATGAAATATTGTTAAATATCAATAGAGGGAGGGTACACAAATAGAAGTTAATCACAAGTAAAATAACCTAACAGTGAGTATTTTTATTATCATAATCATCAAGGTTAGATTTACAGAGTAAAACAAATGGTTTTCTATGTTTGTTTAGTGAGTATTTTCACAGCTATATATATTTTAATTTTTCTTTAAATTTTTATATATATTAACTAGAACATAATACAAACTTCATTTTGGTATTAGAATTACATTTTTAAAATCATTAACACTATAATTTTTAGAAGGAGGAAGGTAATGATTGTGATGATTATTATATTATTATCAATATTGGTTATCACGGAAACTGTGTTTAATACTTTTCTCATGGTAACTTACGAAGTCTTTATTATAGTCATTTTATGTATAATGCAATTGAGTCTTGGAAAAGTTAAATAGATAGTATAAGGTCATCCTTCTAGAAAATGAGTGACAAATTTAAACTTAGATTATTTTTAAGCTCATTCTTTTGACGGTAGCATTATATTATGTTCCTGTAGTTACAGAATAATATAACACATAGAAATCATTTTATTCCCTTATTTCGGGTAGAGGGCTGATGATAACCTTGGCAATTAAAAAAAAAACCCAAAACCTATTGTCACAGTTCTTATTGTTGATGTTTTTAATAAAAGAAAAAAATGTCTTTGATGTTTTCCCTTTATGTGGCATCTGGTATTTGCCTATATCCATGATCTATATACAGCCTCTTTGAAAATTAACCAAATGATATTAATAGACAGTTTATTTTATGTAGCGTTAACTCCTTCTAACTTTGTACACATTTCCCTGCATAATGTGAAGAATAAGAACAGAGGAAATCAACACCAATAATACAGGAAAAAAATACAGTTTTTTTTAAAAACAAGCAAGAAAACGCAATCTGATGCCAAAACAAATAAATATGAAGACCAGAGAAAAATCTGATATCCAGAGATTGGAATCTAAAGTAATTGATGAAGATATTAGCAATCTGTTTTCTGTTAAATGAATTTGTCTTTGTTACCTTTGCACACAGCATACATTCAAAAAATTAGAAAAAACCAAGTTTCAATTGTGGTTTGCTTTATTGGCAGTAATGTGAAGGATCAAGTACTCAAATAATTTAAGCAAATTTTAGAAATAAGAGGTTGTCTAATCAAAACACAACCTAGAAAAACAAATATTGCATGTTCTCACTCATATGTGGGAGCTAAAAAATTGATCTCATGGAGGTAGAAAGTAGAATGATAGTTACCAGAGGCTGGGAGGGGAGTGGGGAGGGGGTGATGAAGAGGGGCTTGTTTAATGAGTATAAAATACAGTTAGCTAGTAGGAATAAAATCTAGAGTTCTGTACCACAATAGGGTGATTATAGTTAACAATAATTTATTGTTTATTTCAAATTCACTGGAGGAGTAGACTTGGAATGTTCCCAACACAAATAAATGAAAAATGTTTGAGGTAATGAATATTCCAATTATCCTGATTTGATTATTACAGATGATATGCCTGTATCAAAATATCACACGTATTTCATAAATATGTACAACTGTTATGAACCCATAATAATTAAAAAGAAGAAAGGAAAACAAAACATATCATAGAGGATGACGTAGATTGATTCGTGATTCATAGTGTATGCAACTAAGACGATTGGAGAGCATAGACCTTAGTCCATGAAAGGAAAATCAGAGTTTTCACAGAGAGCAAAAGCGTGATTCTACTCTATCTTTGGATTTCTCTCGAGTCACAGATGCATACACCCGCTACCTTTGCATACCTTACTCCACCGTCTAAAAAGTTCCCTTTTATTTCAATACCACTGGAAAATCTACCATTTCCTTCATCATAGATTAAGAAAGAGTGGGTTTTTCTGAAGTTCTAACCACCATTGTTAATGCTTTGAACCTATTGTCTATTTTCCATGTTTATGATTGTGTCAGCTCATGGGTAACAAACTCTTACCGAGTTGAAACATGTTCACTGAGGTTCTTTTTTCCCTAAGACCTGTATAGAATAGCTACAGATTGAGGAGTTAATAGAATAGCAATATTTTTACATGCCAACCATGGGTGAGATACTATACTAAGGTGTTATTCGTGTATTTTTGTAACTTCAAAATAATCCTCCATGTTAGTTATTTATTTCATATATGAGAAAACATGGAAAGGCTCCTTCCAGGCTATCTTGCTAACTATAACCCTAGCATTTCTAAACACAAAATATAAGCAATTCGGTGTCTTTGCACTGGCTATTCTTTCCTTCTGGAAGGTTCTTCCTCAGTCTTTACATGACTGGTACCTTCTAGACAGTCATCTCAGCTGACATGCCTCTTCAGCAAAGTTTCTCTTTACTACTGAAGCTAGAATAATTACCCAATCACTCACTATCTCAACTCAGTTTGTTCTCAGTGTAACACTTTTATCTGATATGTTTCTTGTTTATTTATCAAAAGAGACATAATTTCTTTTTCAGAAATGTAGGCTCTGTGGGAGCAGGGAAATATATATAAGATCCGATTACAACTCAATAATAGATAAGTCACTTCCATCATGGAAGTTCTGAGTTTCATCTTCTATAAAGTAAGATAATATTTATCAGATATGGTTGTTATCATATAATGTATTTATATACGTATATGTGTGTGGGTGTATATATGTATATAATATATGTATTATATGTATACATATATACATATATGTATATATGTGTGTATATATATATATACACACATATATATATATATATAAACAGTAACGTCCAGTAGAAAGTATGCTGAACAATTAGTGTGCTGCAAACAACGTTGTTAAATGCACTATTCCGAAATATATTGGTCTCTCATCCTTCTCATTTTATTTTTTTTAAATCATTTTATTGAAATATAACACACACACCATAAAATTCACTCTTTTAAAGTGCACAATTCAGTTATACATAGTATATTCACGTTACGCAACTGTCACCACTTTAAAATATTTTTATTGATTTTTATTTTATTTTTTTTGAGACGGAGTCTCGCTCTGTCCCCAGGCTGGAGTGCAGTGGCGCGATCTCGACTCACTGCAACCTCCACCTCCCAGGTTCAAGCTATCCTCCTGCCTCAGCCTCCCAAGCAGCTAGGACTACAGGTGTGTGCTACCACACCCAGCTCATTTTTTTTTTTTTACAATCTTTCTACAGATGCAAATGGAAAAACTGAGGCATGTGAGTTTAAGAAACTCCCAGAACTACACAGTTAAAAAATGTAGAAGTCAGGATTCAAAGTCAGGCTTTTCAGTCCTCCTATGTTTGGCAGTTCTCACCTGAGTATTGTCTTACTAGTAGCGTGATGTGCTCACAGTAGACCCTATGAGGGGTATTTGGATGCAGATAATTAACATCATTTCAATCCACAAAAACAGGCTTAGTCCTCAATAAGTAAGAAATCAAGGTGAGAGTTAGTATTTTGTTGTAGAGTTGGTATTTTGTTGAAGACAAATCAATAACATTTTTTTTTTTTTTTTGAGACAGTCTTGCCCTGTTGCCCAGGCTGGAGTGCAGTAGCTCAATCTCTGCTCACTGCAACCTCCACCTCCCAGGTTCAAGCGATTCTCCTGCCTCAGCCTCCCAAGTAGCTGGGACTACAGGTGCATGCTACTACACCTGGCTAAGTTTTTGTATTTTTATTAGAGACGGGGTTTCACCATGTTAGCCAGGATGGTCTCCTTCTCCTGACCTTGTGATCCTCCTGCCTCAGCCTCCCAAAGTGCTGGGATTACAGGCATGAGCCACCGCACCCGGCCAATAAATCTTGAAATATTCTTCCTACTCTCCTTTCTTTTGTCTGTTATTTTCCTGGATATCTACTGTGAAATACTGTGGTCTCACATACAAACCAGGAAAAATGAGAGGGAGGTGCATTTTATCTTAAATACAGAACTTCTAATAAAACAGAGTTATTTTAAATGTATAGGGGGATCAAAACATATAAAAATAAACACTTGATTATTTGATTTAGCATTACATTCATTTTATTCACTGCATGCATTTTATTCTGCTGGCAATCAAAATTAGTTCAAGAAGAAGGTCCACAATGGCAGTTGACACATTCCCCTGTTCAATAGTCCTGATGATATTTATAATTATGATTTGAATATATTTTACTGGGCTAGTAAATATTAAAGCAAATTTTTAGAAATGATGAAAAAATTAATTTAAGTATTTTTTTGTCTCTAAATTTACAAACAATAAATATGCAATTTTCTAAGTAGAGTAACACAGACCAGGGAGTAATAATATTTGAAATGACTGTGAATTTTGGTCTCTGGATGTTCTTGGCTTTTGGTCTTATGATTCACCACAACTTCTAGGCATGTAATTATCTCTTAACACCTCACATCCTGTTATACAGTATGCCGTTCCTTAAATGAGAATTGGTCTCAAGTATCATTATATATTTAGATCTTAATAACTTTAATAGAAACATCAACCAGTAATTTCTGAAGGGCAAAATATATAAATTTAATCACTTAAAATATATTTTTTCTATAATAAAATCTAGCTTTTAAAATTCTATTTAGACCTAGAATGATCCTTTAAGATCATTTAACTCCTGTAATTAAATTGCAAAATTTGAAATATGTTCAACTTAAAATTCAACCTAAAACTCAAAGCTGTATTTTAAAGTTCCTGTTGCATTTGTTTTACTGCATCTGCCAGAGAATGCACTACAAAATCCTTTATAGATATTCAGATGAATCTCTCTACCAGAAATGAAGAAGGAACGCAGCTAATCTTGGGCTTTCATTGGTTTGATTACCATTTCAACTCTAAATGGCTGCATGATAATTAGTGGGTGTGGAATAACCAGTACTGCTCAAGAAGCAATTGCCTTTACTGAAAAACAAAGTTACGAAAGAAGCACAGTAAACTCCAAGAGACAATCAATTCAATCTCACACACCTCCCTGCCATCGTTTTAAATGGAGCAGATGTGCTGAAAAGCCAGTGAGAAGATGGTTGATATTTCTTAAGGTTCAAACAGAAATAGAATCTCCAGCACTTGACTGCTCATATTTTTCACAATGATTTATTGCAGTAAATAGTCTACACGAGCATCCCAGTTTTGGACTTTTTCCATATCAGTCAGGTATTTAAAGCCTTAAAGTACAGTTAAATTAAATAAAAGAAGGGATGGCTTTTATCTTAAAGTTAGAGAACAAACAAGAATGTTTTCTAGATATTAAATTCACTTATAATTATACCATATTCAGATGGATGCCCATTCCTATATATTAAATGTTCATGATTTTAAAGGTCATTGGACAAAAATACTATGGATAATAACAAATCAGAAAAATAATGAATGGAATTTTAGTAGAATCTATTTTAATGGACCTCCATTTAACTGAATCATTAGATTAACCAAAGCTCTCCATTCCCTTTGTTAGATTTACTATGGATCAAGATGACCTGCTGAAAAATCTTAACTAGAAATCTACTCTCTATGAGAGATAAATTGTATGCTTTGGTGGATTAAAGATAGCTGCGATTTTTTTTTTGACATTTCTTCACTGGGGAGGTAAAGTCTCTGTTTCCTCCCTTGAATTTGGATGGGTTCTGTGACTGCTCTAATAGAATGCAGCAGAATAGTGGTCCCCAACGTCTTTGGCACCAGAGACTGGGGTTTGATGGATGACACTTTTCCCACAGACTGGGGTTGGGTGGTGGGGGGGGGGGGAGGTGAGGGATAGTTTTAAGATAATTAGAGAATATTTCATTTATTATGCAGTTTATTTCTATTATTATTACACATAATGAAATAATTATATAACTCACCGTATCATAGAATCAGTGGGACCCCTGAGCTTTCTTTCCTGCAACTAGACGGTCCCATCTGGGCATGATGGGAGACAGTGACAGATCATCAGGCATTAGATTGCCTGATACTCCTCATAAGGAGTATGCAACCTAGATCACTCACATGTCCAGTTCACGATGGGGTTTGTGTTCCTAGGAGACTCTGAAGTCATTGCTGATCTGACAGGAGGCAGGGTTCAGGCAGCAATGCCAGCGATGGGAAGTGGCTGTAAATACAGATGAAGCTTCACTGGCTCACTGCTCGCCTCCTGCTGTACAGCTGGGTTCCTCGCAGGCCACACAGATGGTTACCGGTGTGTGGCCCAGGGGTTGGGGACCCCTGCAGTAAAACAGATGCTGTTCTAGTTTCCAGGGTTAGGCCTGCAGATACCAGAAACTTATATTTTCTGTCTTTTGTATCATTCACTCTAGAACCCTGAGCTGCCATTTAAGAAATTCAACAATTCTGAGTCTTCCACGCTGAAGAGGCCACATGTAGGTACTAGAGTCAATAGATCTAGTTGGCCCAAGTCTCCTCCCTGTCGTCTCCACCAAAGCAGCATACATATGAGTACAGCTCTTTTGGATTCTGCTGACCAGCTCATCTGCCAGCTGAGTATCATTTAGGGATCAAGTTGATACCACATAGAGTGGAAAATCACCCAGTTGACCCATGCTCAAATTTATGACCCACAAAATCATGAGATATAAAAAGTGACTGGTGTTTTAAGCTATTACATTTTATAATAAACTGTTACTCAGTAATAAATAACTGGAACATAGCTTACTAAGAATCAATTGTTATTGTTCCCATTCCTGCTCATGTAATGATCTAATATAATTATATACTACATAATTTGATGATATATGAGTATAAAATAAAGAGATGTGTTCTCTCTAAAAAATACAAATTATCAGTAAAAATTAGCTGAAGAACAAACAGGCCTTTGGGAGAGGGATAGTAGAAAAGTATTGAAGGAATTCCCTCTTAAATTGTTTTTGCAAATGTCTCTGTGTTCTTTCTCTACTGCACAGAAACTAAAACGTACAAGTCTCTAATCTGTACCACCAAGTCCTCTTGATTTTATGATTGGCATGATCTCAGCTCACTGCAACCTCTGTCTTCAATTTCAAGGGATTCTCCTGCCTCAGCCTCCCGAATAGCTGGGATTACAGACATGCACCACCACAGCCGGCTAATCTTTGTATGTTTAGTAGAGATGGAGTGTCACCATACTGGCCAGGCTGCTCTCGAACCCCTGACCTCAAATGATCCGCCCACCTCAGCCTCCCAAAAATTCTGGGATTACAGATGTGAGCCACTGCACCTGGCCAATAGTCACAGTCTTAATTGTTATTCCTTGAACACACTCTCACCTGAGAGCCTTTTTTCCACTCATTCCCTCAACCTGGAACAATCTTCCCTCTATCTAGTTGGCTTCTTGTCTTGTTCAAATTTATCCTGCTCAATGCAACTCATCATAACACATTATTTTATGCTCTTTTCCAGGTCCTAGTATTTCTGATTTCCCTTGCTCTACTACTTTTATTTTCCTTAGCACTTACATTTCACTAACACACAACATAACTTATTAACCTACCAAACTACTGTCCTGATGGTGGGAAATAAGAGGGTTTTTACCCTGAAACAAACCACAAAAGAGAAATAGACTATTTTGAAGCAAAGGTTTAGGAGATCACATATAGCTGTGAACAAAATATCAACATTTTAAAACTATATACCAGACTATTAAGAAGAACTCAAGGTTTTCAACAAGGGCAATGATAAGAAGAGGTCAGCATGCTTTGCTATGTTTTGCTGCCCTCTGGCATGGAGTTCACATAGGCTAAGACAAAGCCCTGTTCATGTATTTTTGAATGGATAAACAAAGTCCCTCTAGATGAGTACAGCGTTCGATTTTTAACTATACTCTTTCAGGTAACCCAAAGCTTTTCTTGTCTGAAACATATAAGTTATGACAGGTCTCTGGAACAAGTTATATCTAAATGCCGGAGAGAGCAATATAAGGCAAAAAGTATACAATCCATTTTCACTTGTGTCACCAAACATCTCATATTTTAGCTGCTAACCGACTTTTCACTAATGTATTTATACAGAATATTATTTCTGCTTTTCTTTAATTTAACTAAAGGAACTGAATACTTACATTTAGTATCAAATTTCTATAATGTGTTTTCTTTTAAAAATACAAAGGTAATTCAAAATATCAATTAAATCTGAATAGTGACTAGATTTTATTTAGATATGAGAGATACATAAATACTATGGATACAAATCATGGTCTCTGCCTTCAGGCAGCTGATGGCCCTGTGAACTTGGATATGAAGGCTGTCTGGTGTCAAATCCCAGCTCTGCCACTTACCTGTAGTCTTAAGCAAGTTACTCAATTTTTTCTGAACTCCAGTTTCATTGCCTATACAAGAGAATTGATTTATATGTCAATCATACCTCAATAAAGCAGTTTAAAAAGTTGAAGAATAAATTGTTTCTGAAGAAAAAAAAAGAATTGGTAAGAACTCCCTTATAGTGTGTGGTAATCAGGTAACAAAAACTAGAACAAAGTGTCAGGCTTGGGACATGGTCCATATTGGGAGCTAAAAGTTTTCTCTCACTATTTTTATTTTCCTAAAATGAACTAGTATTTCTAGAAGATACAATGAGAATAAAACCAACTGAAAATATTTTCTTTTAACAATAGTGCTTTAAAATTACAAAAAAATTAAAATAGGATTTTGAAAAAAGTAATCAAATAGATTTGCTGTACTAACGACTGTATGGTCTTTATGTTTGCATGTTTTGTTTTTATATTTTGGTATTTTTAAGCATTATTAGTAGGTGTTCTTAATCATTTAGGTAAGAGACTGTGTAGTTATTAGCTTTACTATTATTATTATTATTATTAGATGGAGTCTCCCTCTGTTGCCCAGGATAGAGTGCAGTGGCCCGATCTCGGCTCACTGCAACCTCTGCCTCCCAGGTTCAAGTGATTCTCCTGCCTCAGCCTCCCAGGTAGCTGGGATTACAGGCACCCACCACCATGCCTGGCTAATTTTTTTGTATTTGTAGTAGAGATGGGGTTTCACCTTGTTGGCCAGACTGGTCTCAACCTGCTGACCTCAGGTGATCTGCCCGCCTTGGTCTCCTAAAATGCTGGAATTACAAGCGTGAACCACTGTACCCGGCCAGCTTTCCTGTTTTTCTAATGAGAAAATAGTAACTTGTTGAGAGCTACACATGGAGTTTGTGACTTTTTTTTTTTCTCTTCAGGATATGTTGCATTTATATTGCATATCTGTGTGTATTAAAGGGTGTGGAAGCCCTCTAGAGATTTTTACATGTGGCATATACTAGTTACTTAGCAACTCTCTGCAGGCAAGAGGCTAAGTTCACATATAGAAAACCATTAAGATGCATTGCTGTAACACAGATAAAGGTATTACTGTTTTTGTTTGTTTGTTTGTTTGTTTGTTTTCTGAGACGGAGTCTCGCTCTGTCCCCAGGCTGGAGTGCAGTGGCGCGATCTCGACTCACTGCAACCTCCACCTCCCAGGTTCAAGCTATCCTCCTGCCTCAGCCTCCCAAGCAGCTAGGACTACAGGTGTGTGCTACCACACCCAGCTCATTTTTTTTTTTTTACAATCTTTCTACAGATGCAAATGGAAAAACTGAGGCATGTGAGTTTAAGAAACTCCCAGAACTACACAGTTAAAAAATGTAGAAGTCAGGATTCAAAGTCAGGCTTTTCAGTCCTCCTATGTTTGGCAGTTCTCACCTGAGTATTGTCTTACTAGTAGCGTGATGTGCTCACAGTAGACCCTATGAGGGGTATTTGGATGCAGATAATTAACATCATTTCAATCCACAAAAACAGGCTTAGTCCTCAATAAGTAAGAAATCAAGGTGAGAGTTAGTATTTTGTTGTAGAGTTGGTATTTTGTTGAAGACAAATCAATAACATTTTTTTTTTTTTTT
>NW_012117755.1:1086283-1093432 GCF_000951035.1 Colobus angolensis palliatus | reverse complement strand
AGCAAGGGTATTACTGTTAAGTGTATTGCCATTTTATGGTCGTTCCAAACATGAAAGGCTGCTTCATTCCAGGTATCATATTGCTATTATAATTCACCAGAAAACCTACACTTTCTTTTTCTCCAATACACAGTCACTTAAAGCAAATGTACAAAAAAAATACAATGGAATATGGTTTAGGAATAAATGAAAATTTAAAAAGCAGCAATCCCATTGAGAATGCAGAAGGCAATACATTTTAAAAACTGAGCATTATGGCAAGGGAAAATGTTAGCAGTTTTTAAGTTAGTTCTGTATTGTTCCAATTAACAAATGTAGATGGTGCAGCATTTACTATAGACAATTGATTCAGACTTAAACTTTTGGGCTACAAATCACTTATATTTCAGAGAAAAAAAATATGTGGTCAAAAACAACTAGGTGAGGCGCGGTGGCTCACGCCTGTAATCTCAGCACTTTGAGAGGCCAAGGCAGGTGGATCACCTTAGGTTGAGAGTTCGAGACCAGCCTGACCAACATGGAGAAACCCCGTCTCTACTAAAAATACAAAATTAGCCGGGCATGGTGGTGCATGCCTATAATCCCAGCTACTTGGGAGGCTGAGGCAGGAGAATCACTTGAACCCAGGAGGTGGAGGTTGTGGTGAGCCGAGATCGCGCCATTGCACTCCAGCCTGGGCAACAAGAGCAAAACTCTGTCTCAAAACAAACAAACAAAACAAAACAAAACAAAACTATATTTCCCACAAGAGACATTAAACTATTTTTGTTTTTATTTACTACCTTAATGTTATGCAATTTTTCAAAAGAAAATATAATACTGCAGATGTAAAAACTTTAAAATGTATGAAAACTGGGATATAACAATTATCTTAAAGAAGATATTCCTGAAACATACTTAAGATTTAATATTGAAATATATAGTTATTTAAAAATACCTTAAAATTGTTTAAAGAAATTCTGTTCAACGCTGTGGGGCACATTATGAAGGCAATACTCACTTCTTTACCTTTGTTATAAAATTAATTTTGTCCATCAATTTTTCATCAATCAAGGCTTATCTATACACTCGAAAATTCAAATCCACAAGGATCTTGAAAAGAGATCATAGATAATATCTTTCTCTTTTAATAGATGAAAAACAACTGCAGAAAGGCACAGACATCTTCAGTACTAAATAAGTCATACGATGCAATGTGTCTAATTGATATAAAGAAAAGGTAATCTTGACATACTGCTCCTCCTGGCTAATTTATTTCTAAAGCTAGATCCAAGAATCTTGCTAAAAATATCAGTTGCATTATTTTCATTCAATCTACTTCTTTCAAACATTCTATTTTTCAAAATTACGTTTCATTTGAGCATCAGTGATTTTAGAAGAAAAAATAATACTTTAAAAGGCCCTGGCCGGGCACGGTAGCTCACGCCTGTAATCCCAGCACTTTGGGAGGCCTAGGTAGGCGAATCAGTTGAGGTCAGGAGATGGAGACCAGCCTTACCAACATAGTGAAACCCTGTCTCTACTAAAAATACAAAAATTAGCCAGGCATGGTGGTGGGCGCCTGTAATCCCAGCTAGTTAGGAGGCTGAGGCAGAGAACTACTTGAGCCCGGGGAGGCAGAGTTTGCAATGAGCAGAGATTGCATCATTGCACTCCAGCCTGGGTGGCAGAGCGAGCCCTAAGAAAAAAATTAGTAGTAATATTCAAAGTCAGGTCTGAGAGCTCCTGTTTCTTCTAAATTAGGTGTATCTCCTCAGTCTTTGAATTTGGTCTAAATTGGTTTATAAATAATAATCCTGAATCTTTCTAGCTCCCTGCCACAAAGATGGATCTGTAGATATATTATGGAATATTTCATTATTCCCATTTTATTTCTAAATGAAAAATCACCAAAACAAGGAGACAGAAATGTTATATCTTCCCTGACCCTAATTTTTCCCCTTGAAATCTTGCTATCAATTATACTGACCTTTGGTTGTAGACATTTCTTTATATGTGTATTTTTTGTTGTTGTTGTTGCTTTCTGCATAAACTCTATTCATGGGGTCTTTTGCCAACTCATTATATTATCCTTTCAGAATATGGTCAAAGGCAAGCCCATTTTACAATCCAATTGTCATTTCTAAGAGGATATCGGAATTACTCATGTACAGTATAAAAGGTTATCTTCCTTACGTCCCACTTAGCAAAAGGAAGTAAAAACAATGACTTTCTTATTTTTAGTGATTTAATTACATTTTCTTATCCATGTGATTTTCTTCATCTACTTTAACAAAATTATCAGATTACATATCATCTTTCTTATTCCAGAAGTACAACGCAAAACTAACCTTGATTTCTGCTTATAATCTTAAATTCTCTCCACGGACTCACACAGCTCTACCCTGATTTGTAGCTAATAACAACAATTTTAATTTTTCTACTATTTTAATGAAAATAATATTCCTCTCTTCTGAAAAATGAATGCCTTTATGATTTTGGAGGGGAAAATTATCCTTTGGTGTTTTCCTTCCCCTTCAGTTGACCCACACTATAAATAATCTTCACAATATCAATCACTGTTGCAACTTAGACATAGACTATGTTTATGAGCATTTCTTTTGTTTTTTTTTTTTTTTTTGAGACAGAGTCTTGCTCTGTCACGCAGGCTGGAATGCAGTGGCTCGATCTCAGCTCACTGCAACCTCTACCTCCCAGGTTCAAACGATTTTCCTGCCTTGGCCTCTTGAGTAGCTGGGACTACAGGCTCCCACCACCACGCCTGGCTAATTTTTGTATTTTTAATGAAGACAGGGTTTCACCATGTTGGACAGGCTGGTCTCGAACTCCTGACCTCAGGTGATCCGCCTGCTTCAGCCTCCCAAAGTGCTGGGATTACAGGTGTGAACCACTGCACCCAGCCAGCATTTCAAATCCAGATGCCACTACAGGAGCCTCTGGGCCTTAAAGAAATGCAGCCAGCTAGTCAGGCGTGGTGGCTCATATCTGTAATCCTAGCATTTTGGAAGGCCAAGGTGGGAAGATTACTTGAGGTCCAGAGTTGGAGACCAGCCTGGGCAACATAGGGAGATGCCATCTCTAAAAAGAAAAAAAAAAAAAAATTAAACAGGCATGGGCTGAAACAGGAGGATCACTTTAGCCCAGGAGTTTGAGGCTTCAATGAGCAGATTGCACCAGCTTCAGCCCAAGTGACAGGGCAAGACCTCATTTCTACAAAATAAATAAATGAATAAGAAAGAAATGCAGCCACTTGGAACCAATGCTGTTTTTCAGATCTTTGAGCCTCTCAGTAATATGAATTAAGAACCCTGGTAAATAAATATACTAACCAATGGCAAGAATAATTGACTGAAAATGGCTGAATGTTTTATTATTTTCACTTTTTTTTAAAATAGAAGATATTGACAACATAAAGTCCTTATCCAAAGGAATAATAATGGAAACAGCAAGCATCCATTGTGTTCCCAAAATCACAGAGTATATGTACATCAAATGAAAAATAATCCTTTTTCATCTCTGAGAATACTCCAAAACTTTTCCAAGTATCAATGGAAAATCATGCTTTCTATTAAAAGGAATTCTTCACTAACGTTCAGAAAAGCTGAGGAATGTATTTACATCACTACCATCACTACCAGAGTATGCATTGGTGGCTAAAATGTCCTAACAACTTCTTCAGGGCTCAAATATTTTAGGACTTTGAATTCAAAGATGTGTAAAATAGAGTCCCCGTCTTCAAGGACTTTATAACTTCTATGCATATGGTATGTGCTAGCGTGGATGATGGAAGAGTTACATTTAACCTTCACCATGGCAAGAAGATTTATTGGGGGAAATAAAACTTTGAAGATAAGCAAGACAGCCAGATTAAAAGTAAAACAAAGTAGAGGGAGGGAAGAATGGGTGTTTTAAGAAGAAAAACAAATACAAATAATGCGCTCCTGCTGATGAGTACTTCTTTGTGGATTTTCATACTCCTATTTAGTGTGTACCTATTTTTCTCACAGTATATCTAAATATACTATTAGCTGACTTCCCCAGGTCAAAGTCTACAAGACCAAATATACACTAACAAATCTATTGAGAAGATACAGTTCTTTACATGCACAGAAGGTTGTTGTGAGAAACTCTATCAAATGCCCTTGCTGACATTGGCCTGACCCACAGTTCAAGCGTTTGGGCAGCTTCAAGAAATTGTCCGTATTTATTAATGTCCTTTGAAATTATGACTCTAGTCATGCATTATATGATAAAAGAGACACATAACTGATGCCCAATGGAAGAGTAAGCTTTGACAGTTCACATTCTTTATAGATAATAAGATATTTAAATTCATTTCCATGATGTATTAGTTTCCTGGGGCTGTTTTTACAAAGTACTACAAACTTGGTAGGGTTTTGTTTGTTTGTTTGTTTGTTTTTTAGCAGAAACATATTGTCTCCCAGTTCTGGAGGCTAGAAGTTCAAAATCAAAGTATTGGCAGGGCCATGCTCTCACTGAATACTCTAGGAGAGGGTCTGTTTCATGCCTTTTTCTTAGCTTCTGGTATTGCTAGCAATCCTTGGCATTCTTTGGCTTATAGACACATCACTCGGGGCTCTGCTCTGTCACATGGGATTCTCCCTGTGTGTCTTCTCTATATTTCTTCTCTTCTTCTTATAAGGACATCAGCCATGTTAGATTAAAGGCCCACCCCACTCCAGTATGATGCCATCTTGACTAATTACATCTGCAAAGACCCCATTTGCAAACAAAACCACATTTTTGAAGTTCCAGAAAAGACATGAATTTTGAGGGTGCACTATCTAACCCAGTTCACATGGTAACACAATCCTCAATGAACTGACTGCAGTCAATGTCTCCATTTTCAACTCCACTCGTCAACTACTACATCCAACTTAGCGGGCAAACAAATACACATATTGAATGAGAAACAGTCCCTAGCTGGTAAAAGTAAAGTAGAGCCAGGAGCAGTGGCTTACACCTGTAATCCCAGCACTTTGGGAGGCCGAGGCAGGCGGATCACCTGAGGTCAGGGATTGGAGACCACAGCCAGGGTAACATGGAGAAACTCCATCTCTACTAAAAATACAAAAATTAGCTGAGCATGGTGGCAATACTCCTGTAATCCCAGCTACCCTGGTGGCTGAGGCGGGAGAATCGCTTGAACCTGGAAGGCAGAGGTTGCAGTGAGCTGAGATCGCATCACGGAGGTTACAGTGAGCCGAGATCGCACCACTGCACTCCAGCCTGGGCAACAAGAGTGAAACTCCATCTCAGAAAAAGAAAGTCAAGTAGAGAGAAGCTCAAGAGTAAATCAGTAAGGACTTTCTGGGCAGAGAAGTCATGCTTGGGTATAAAGCTATGAAAGTACACAGAAATCAAACATAGCTCATTTAGATCAAGCATAATTATAATAAAAAGTCATTATCTTATGGTCTCACATAATATTATTGCCTATATATTTATGTGTTGGTCCTTCATAATACTTGGATTTACATGTAGAATTATATATGTCTGTATCATATTTTAAGTGCTCTGTAATGCATTAATTATTTGCTAACCTCATGTAGGCTGCAGCTCTCCAACCTTTAAATTCAGTCATATGCCAATATGAAGAACTTGAGGGATTGAGAGAGCGTCTTAAATGAGAAGCTCACAGTGGCCAGCTTCATCAGAAACCTAGTGTGGCTCTGATTTTCGCCAGGTTCTTTGTTCCTTGTGACTCATTCTCTGACTTACGTTGTCTATTCGGTCCCCTCAGGCCTGTCCTAGCTGGAAACCCTCTTTATTTCCTGATCCCATCTGTTCCTTGACCGCCACTCTGACCCACCACTGGGCATGCTCAGAATAGGAAATTGTGCCATCATAAATAATCCTGACACCCTGTTCTATTTCTTCATGTTAGTTAATTACATACAAGGTCTTGAGGCCCTCATTAACTGCTCTTAAATGTCAGGTCTATTTACCTATCTCCTATTATGGAGCAGGCCTGTTGGTGACCAAAGCAGCATAATCTAGCATCTGTTGCTCAGATATCATGTCCCAGCACCCCAATTAATTGCCCTAGCCCTGGTCTAGCCAGTCTTCAGAACTGAGTCATTATTTATTTAGTCTGTAGGCAAACCAAACCCCATTTAAATCACATTCATCTACCCAGGACTCTCATTTATCGATCAAACTGACATTTTAAATGTCAGATGAGTTATGGTATATCCTTTGAGTGATCATGATAACATATTCCCTCATATTTAGGAGATAAACTATCTGCTTACATCAATACTTTTAAACACTGAAGTGTCAAAGGTATGAAAATTAATGATGAAATTTATCACTTCAATGTTCTGCATGCTTAAAAGACAGGAGTCACACCTACCCTCCAATAACCTATTATAACAACCAAAAATGAGAGCTAACATTCAAAACTAGGTCTCTATCATATAACAAATATTTTACAAATATTTTATCATATAATATTCATATCACTGTTATTTTCCCACTTCATAGACACAGGCTTAGTGAAATTTCATAACTTTTTCAACATTACAATGAAAAATATCTGAGTTTCTTTAGTGTCTTTCCTTTACTGCCTTCCATTTCATACCTCATTTTTTTTAAATTATACTTTAAATTCTGGGATACATGTGCAGAACATGCAGGTTTGTTACATAGGTATACACATGCCATGGTGGTTTGCTGCACCCATCAACCCATCATCTACATTAGGCATTTCTCCTAATGCTATTCCTCCCCTAGCCCCCCACCCCCTGACAGGCTCCAGTGTGTGATGTTCCCCTCCCTGTGTCCGTGTTTATTCACTGTTCAACTGCCACTTATGAGTGAGAACGTGCAGTGTTTGGTTTTCTGTTCCTATGTTAGTTTGCTGAGAATGATGGTTTCCAGCTTCATCCATTTCCCTACAAAGGACATGAACACATCCTTTTTTATGACTGCATAGTATTCTATGGTGTATATGTGCCACATTTTCTTTATCCAATCTAGCAACTGATGGGCATTTGGGTTGGTTCCAAGTCTTTGCTCTTGTGAATAGTGCTGCAATAAACATACGTGGACATGTGTCTTTATAGTAGAATGACTTATAATCCTTTGAGCATATACCCAGTAATGGGATTGCTGGGTCAAATGGTA